>NW_017308677.1:113468-135041 GCF_000935625.1 Nanorana parkeri
TGCAGAAGATGAAAAAAAAAAAAAGCCTGATGTTCACCCCCAATTCATACCAGACCCTTTAGGTCTGGTAGGAATGTTAGGAGAATGCCAATTTAAAAGCAAAGAAATACAAATATTTATCTGTTACTCTCCCTGGCCTGGATTTGAACCTAGGACCTTGACAAGCCAGGACTCTAACCACTACACTATTGACTATGTACTTCATGTAATCATAGAAATGTTGTAGAGATAAAATGTTGTCATTTTTTTTTTCCTCATGTCGTTTTGCTGCAATGAAATCCGTCCAATAACGAATTTCGGGAAGTCGGGCGTTTCGGATTCGTTTGCATTTGTCTTAGCTTTAATTCGGAATTCGGATGCATCCGAATCTCAAAATTTCCAAAAAATTCGTCCAAAACGAATTTCGGAACGAACCGAATCACACATGTCTAGAGTACACTGCAGCAATAGATTTACAATTATCCTCTGCTAATATCAATAACTTCTTAATAGGGACCCCCCTTGCCTTCACTGCTCGATGATGGCTAGTGCCTCACGATGTGCCTCGCTGGTGAGGCCGTAATCGGCGCTGTGCGGGAGAGCACCCAGAGGTGTCGCGCGTGTCGGGGTGCTCTGGGCAGTCGCCGGCCAGCTAAATTAGGACCCCCACCTGGAGCTCCTCCCACCGGACCATCGCTGACTTGTCGCTGCTTTCCCGCACAGCAGCCTGGAGGTAGAAAATAAATAGCGCAAGCATCAGCGCTTTGTATCGGGGCATTAGTACAAGTACATGTCAAAATGCCCTGCATCGGTCCGGATGCTAGTACCGGTATCGGGACATCCCTAGGTTCAATGTATTAGCTGTGTATGATTATTAGCTCGGCACAATATTGTTTTTCACAATAGTAGAATCTGAAAGCCTCTTTTATAGCAAGCGGGCACCCAGATATCTGCTCTCTCACAGAATAATGAGTGCAGGGGTACACTAGAACCCTTTACTCAGTGGCGGAACTACCAGGGTCGCAGAGGTCGCAGCTGCGACCGGGCACTGGAGTTCTGCCACTTAGAGGGGGGCCCAGGACAGGTGGAAGGGGCCCCTCGTAACCGCTGATTACCAGGATATTTAATATCCCGGGAACCGCTAATATCAGTACCGGGATATTAGCGGTTCCTCCTCTGGACTTTTTCCAGCTCAAGGACATCCTTTCTGAGTATCAGTGACCAAACCTGGACCGCATACTCCAGATGAAAACAGCTACAGCTCGCGGTATACTGAGCCTAGGGTGACGGGAGGACATTCGTTTGTGTCCTCCCGTTACCCTAAGGAGAACTATGGGGAAAAGACTTAACCCCATAGTTCTCCTTTAAGTTAGCTAACAGTTCTATCGATAATGCGAATAAAAGGGGAGACAGGGGACACCCCTGTCTAGTTCCCCTCATCAGTTTAAAAGCTGGGGATAGGGCTTTATTTACTTGTATTTTAGCCGAAGGATTGGCATATAATAGTTGAATATATGAAATATATCGGGTACCAAACCCAAATGCTCTTACTATTGCCCATAGATAATCCCATTCCACACTATCAAATGCTTTGGCAATGTCCAGGGACAACAAAGCTCTATTCCCCATTATCTCTGAGGGAACTTGCACATTCACATATAATCTTTGCACATTATCTGCCGTTGACTTATTAGGCATAAATCCGCTCTGATCCCGGTTTATTACCTTCTGAATAACCTTAGATAGCCTATTCGCCAGAACCTTTTGCCAAAATCTTAACATCAGATCCCAGCAAAGATATGGGCCTGTATGGCTCCGGCAATAACGCATCCTTCCCCTTCTTTTGTAAGAGAATAATTGCAGCCATATACATTGATTCGGGTAGTTTCCCTATTTCTAAAACTTCCTCAAAAAGTTTGTAACAACACCGGAAGCAAAGTGGAGGCATATTTCTCATACATCTATATTGGCCACCCATCCAAGCCTGGAGCTTTCCCCCTTTGGAATACTAGCCACGGCTATCTCTAATTCCTGGATAGTGAGAGGGGTTTCCAGACTATCCCTGTCAACCTGGGATAACGTATTAAATGGGATATTACTTATATAGCTTACCAGATCTATACTGCTACGGCTCTAGTACGGCTCTAGTGGTATAAACCCCTTCGTAGTACTGTTTGAAGATTGAAAGAATTCTGTCGGACCCGCCGCACAATTGGCCATCCGTATCCTTCAGCACATTTACAAACGGAACTTGCTCTTGTGCCTTCACCAACTGTGCCAGCAGTCTTCCAGAACTCTCTTCTTCCTCCCAGTACTTTTGATTACTAAAAAAATCGTTTATTTATGCTTCAGTTGTTCTTGTGGCAGCGGTCCACTCATCACAAACTGTTACATTAGGATTTAACACAAACTGTGTCTGTAAACGAGTCACTTCTTTACGAGCCTCTTCCTCCTCCCTATTCCATTGCCTCCTCGTCCTACTAATCTGCTGACATAGATATCCCCTCATATATGCTTTTAAAGAATCCCATACTACCCCATGTGACGCGGAATCAATTTTTGTGCTCAAAAACATTGATATTTCACTTTCTAACTTCTCCTGTGCTGACAGTATAGTTAACCATCCCGGATTTAATTTCCAAGGCAATCTAAAAAAACTGCCCCCAGTTTCAATTATAGTGATTATTAGTGAGTGATCTGAAAGTGATCTAGGTTGTATCTCAACCGATTTAATTAGTGGTATTACATCAACTGAACATAAAACTAAATCTATCCTAGACAATGTGTTATGTGTCTTCCAAAAACATGTATATTGGTGTTCCTCTGGGTGCAACATCCGCCCTATAAAAAGAAGTGTTTTTTGTGCCATCTAAGTGCTTATATACCGGGAATTTATCTAGTGCCATATTCATGTAATTATTAAAATCCCCCATCACAATAACATAAATAGGTAACTTATCCTTAAAGGAGAACTATGGGGTCAGGGCTTTTCCCCATAGTTCTCCTTAGGGTAACGGGAGGACACAAACTAGCGTCCTCCCGTCACCCTA
The DNA here is from genome assembly GCF_000935625.1 of Nanorana parkeri. Taxonomy (NCBI): domain Eukaryota; kingdom Metazoa; phylum Chordata; class Amphibia; order Anura; family Dicroglossidae; genus Nanorana; species Nanorana parkeri. Next base: position 116,498 of record NW_017308677.1, read on the forward strand.
GGCTCAGTATATAGGGAGCTACAGCTGGCGGTATACTGAGACGCCGCAGCCGGAGCGGATCCTGACATCGATGTCGAGATCCGCCCAGCTGCGTGAGCAGAGGCGGCTCTAGACTTTGTGAGGCCTTAGGCGAAACTCAAAATGTGAGGCCCCCCACTCACACCCATAATCAGGGCTTGAAAAATCCACAAACGAGAGGACGGTGGAGGCTGAGGAGTAGCTTCCCGGCCGCCCGTTGTAATTACATGGCCGGCCGGGAGCTTTACATTCAAGCAATCGGGCATCTCTAGAGACGCCCGACTGCTTGTATAGGAGCAGGCATCATTGGCGGTCCCGAGATCCGCTGTGCCCGATGCGGCCGGGACCGGCACGGCTGCTCTGTGATAGGGGATCAGTACACAATCTCCCTCTGATCTCCTCTCCAGTCCCTGAATGCAGGAAGTGATGTATATTACATCACTTCCTGCATTCAGTGTCACAATCCATCTACAGGAGCTGATGAAGCAGATCTCTGGGGGTCCCTAGAAGACATTAGGGGTTTTGGAGACCCCTGATGTCTACATTAAGAGGGCCTGTCATGTAAATTGGCTATCACATAGGGGGCTTCTTAGCCCCCTATGTGAAAGCAATAAAGTTGTGTAAAAAAAAAAGTATTATAAAAAAAATAAAGAGGCATAAGGCCCTCGCCCCCCACGTACACACGGAGATATGCTTCGGGTTTGCCTACATGCAAATACGACAATTGCACCTTTTGTGCCGTACATGATATACATCACCACGAATGTTGGAGTGAGAGCAATAATTTTAGGGTCATTAATAACCGATAACACTAAACTGATGAGCAATATAAGCGTTTAAAGCGTTGCCTATGGTCAGTTTTCGGTGTGGACATTAATTGCAAGGCCGATAGTGCGGTCATGCTGACTGGTGACATTTTTGACTGACTGGTGAGACACCCGAAAATATTTCAAGCCCTGCACATAATAAAATGCAAACAATAATTAAAAATTTACTGCATAAATTGCATATTTTAGGACAAGCGCTTTTAATTCCAGCAGCCATTTCTGTCTCATATCTAAATTCTACATATAACTATACACAAAACCCTGACCCTATGGAAGTAACGCACAGAGTGCGGGGGTCCGAAGTAAGGAACACACAGAGTGCAGGGGTAAGATGTAAGCAACGCACAGAGTGCAGGGGTAAGATGTAAGCAACGCACAGAGTGCAGGGGTAAGATGTAAGCAACGCACAGAGTGCAGGGGTAAGATGTAAGCAACGCACAGAGTGCAGGGGTAAGATGTAAGCAACGCGCAGAGAGCAAAAGTAAGTAACGCGCAGAGGTCAGAATTAAGGAACGCACAGAGGGCAAAAGTAAGTAACGCGCAGAGGGCAAAATTAAGGAACGCGCAGAGGTCAGAATTAAGTAACGCACAGAGGGCAAAAGTAAGTAACGCGCAGAGGTCAGAATTAAGTAACGCACAGAGGGCAAAAGTAAGTAACGCGCAGAGGTCAGAATTAAGTAACGCACAGAGGGCAAAAGTAAGTAACGCACAGAGGTCAGAATTAAGTAACGCGCAGAGGTCAGAATTAAGGAACGCACAGAGGTCAGAATTAAGTAACGCGCAGAGGTCAGAATTAAGGAACGCACAGAGGTCAGAATTAAGTAACGCGCAGAGGTCAGAATTAAGGAACGCACAGAGGTCAGAATTAAGTAACGAGCAGAGGTCAGAATTAAGGAACGCACAGAGGTCAGAATTAAGGAACGCACAGAGGTCAGAATTAAGTAACGCGCAGAGGGCAAAAGTAAGTAACGCGCAGAGGTCAGAATTAAGGAACGCGCAGAGGGCAGAATTAAGGAACGCGCAGAGGGCAGAATTAAGGAACGCACAGAGTGCAGAAGTAAGGAACACAGAGCGGTCAGAAGTAACGCGCAGAGGGCAGAAGTAAAGAACGCACAGAGTGCAGAGAGCAGAAAGAAGCACACAGTTCAGTAGTAAAGAACGCACTAAATCCTGCTTTCCTATCACAGTATGGGGTGGCATGGCATGCGTTATATGTGACAGCACAGAAGCATTTAGAACCATTTGCTCACTGGTATTGAGCAGCTGGATTTTGTTACATAGAACATTTTTAGCAGCAGATGTAAACAATGAGGGCCCATTCACACTATAAAGAGTGCGTTCAGCCTCTGGAACGCAACTCGGCCAAAACTTTGTTTTGGGGTGGAGGGGGCGTGACGGTGCATTGAAGTGAATAGCACCGTCGCCACGCCGCCGGCCCACAGTGCGATCGCCGGCACCCAAACACGTGGCAAATTAGTGTCTGCATTCCGGTCCAGTGCGATCTGCAAAAAAGTATTTTTGCAGATTGCACTGCACCTATGCGCAAGCACTAACATTCCATGCGTTTGGGTGCCGGCGATCGCGTGGCGGGGTGGTGGCTGTGATGCTATTGAATTCATGGCACCGCCACGCCCCCTCCCATCCCAAAACAAAGTGAGCTGGCCGGGTTGCGTTCCAGAGGCTGAATGCACTGGAACGCACTCTTTATAGTGTGACTGGGCCCTGACAACAGTATTTTTTTTAAAAGGATGATTTTTTTTTTGTAGCATGCATTTCCTTTTTTGAAGAGGGGTGCTGCACTTACCTGATCTCTATGCACCTGCTGCTCCCGATCGAGGGGTTAACTCCCTGTGTCCCAGACCTTTCTTACCCTCTGATGGTATCGGCCTCCTCCTTGCTCTTCTCCAAATCCGATGCCACGGCTGGATGCTGGAGGAGCGGGAGCCTCTGCATGTCGATGGAACCGGGCGGGCTCTCTCATCTCTCAGGGAAGGAAGGAAGTGGCGCTGCTGGCACCCCATTCTCCCCGCAAGGCCCGCGGTGTCAGATGGGAGGAGGGGCGGGGATTGTGCGGAGGCCGCGGGCGCCCCATTCGCCTCGCAAGGAAATTGCAGCTCCCCTCTGCCCAAGGACGGACTCGCCAGAGTCAGGTGCGGTGAATCTGCAAAAGTGAGTTAGGCGGCCGCGAGGCCCCAGTGAGCGCGAGGCCTTCGGCGACCGCCTAACTGGCCTAATTAGAGAGCCGCCTCTGTGCGTGAGTGACAGCTGGCTCTGCCTATCTAGAGGCAGAATCCAGCCCCTCCCCTGTCACGATCACGATCGAGAGGTGAGCGAGCGCCGGTATGTGTTCGCTCACCTCCCGATCTACTGAGCCGACCTGTGACAATCTCATTGTCACAGGTCGAATAGAACTATGAGGTGAGTGGAAAGCACCCCCCTCCCCCCTCATAGTTCTCCTTTAATAAATAATAACAACTTCCGGAAGACCTCATTAGAATAGGGAGGAGGAATATATATGTTTACCAGCACGCATTCTGCTTCATAGATTTTACAATGCAGAAATACATATCTACCCTCGTTATCACACAATACTTGTGTGCATGAGAAAGCTATACCTTTACAGACTAGTATTGATAGCCCTCTAGAGTATGTTGAATAACACGCATGAGCTGTATATTGCAAAAATCTGCGTTCCAACCATCCAACACTATCTCCCATCAAATGTGTTTCCTGCAGACAAATAATTGACGGCTTATTATTATTATTATTATAGAGGATTTATATAGCGCCAGCAGTGTGCGCAGCGCTTTACAATATATGGAAGACATTACAATCACAATACAATTCAAGACAAGATGGTAAGGAGGGCCCTGCCCCTGAGGGTTTACAATCTAAAAGGGGAGGGGCCAGTGATACATGAGGAGGGAGCTGTGTGGGGATGAATGGTTGAGCGGTTAGGTTGAGGAGGGATAGACTTCCCTGAAGAGATGAGTCTTTAGGGTTCGCCTAAAGGCAGTCAGAGTGGGAGATAGACGGACAGGTTGAGGTAAAGAGTTCCAGAGGATGGGAGAGACTCTAGAGAAGTCCTGGAGGCGAGCATGGGAGGAGTTGACGAGGGAGCTGGAAAGCAGGAGGTCTAGGGAAGAGCGGAGTGGACGGTTAGGGTGGTACTTTGAGACGAGGTCTGAGATGTCATCGTGCACGCGCGTCAGTATTCTGATACCTGCCGAGAGGAGAGGCAGAGAGAGGAGGGGACAGTCACCCGGCGGGATAAGGTATGCCGCCGTGTCCCCTCCTCTCTCCTGATACTGCCCATGACCGAGCGCCCGACTTTTCAGAGGGGGGTGACACCAAAATGACTGGGAGTCATTTTGGTGTAACCCCTCTAATGGTGCCACCCGGGTGCGTGCCGCACCCCCCGCACCCACCTTGTGACGCCACTGAGATGCAGTACATGGTAACATGGAGGAACAACACTCCAACTATTACATCTTCATTGTTATACTATGGTGATATCATGTTATGGAGAACGGTCAGAGTTTACAGCGTGTGGACTATCCCAACCGGTGACTTTCCCTCATGAATACTTACTAAATATTTACAGATAGATCGGTTTCCTGATTCTGAGCTTCTAGATGAATCTCAGCACCGAGGTGAGCATTATATGATTCTTATGGTGGTATCATTAAACACATAGAAGGCAGCATGGAGGGGCTCGGTGAAGGTGGCGGTGAAGGTGTGGAGGTGTCTGATGGGGTCACACAGCTGGTAGAAGGACAGACGCCCTGCGTCATAATCCAGATAGATGCCAAGGGTCTTTAGAGAAGAGATTGAGTGTAAATCTATAGAAGAGTTCCCGTGCTGGGCAGAAAGTGTTTCTCTTTGATCCAGACTCCATGATTTGTCATTATAACCTATGTAAGATTCATCTCCCTCTATCTTCCTCTCTATGCTTTGACTGGCCACCCCTATCAGCCATTCCTTCGCTCCACTCACATCCACCTCCCAATAATGTCTCCCCGATGAGAAGCTGCGTGTATTTAATACCTGATTGGATTTAAATCTCTCGGGAACATTTGGTCTCCTCCCTGGATTATCAGTGTAAGTCGCTGATTTGAGATCCTGTGAAATAATAATGTATTCATGGGCTGTTTTTATATCCAGTGAGATGTCTGATTTCTCCATCACTGAGAACTGTCTCTTGTTCTTCAGATCTATCAGACTGTCAGTAAAGTGGAGAAGACCTCTGTGGAGCATGTGTGAGATCATTCCTTCATCCAGACGTCCTGCATCTCTTACATCGCTGTTGATGTCACCGCTCCCGGGAATGATGTCATCACTGATCATTTCTTTCTTTAGCACAGTCAATGGATCTGTGATCTTATGTAAGTCCTCAACTTCAGTCACCCTCCTGGACAGTTCGTCCTTGTGCGTTTCCAGCTGTTGGATGAGATCATAGACTTTCAGTAGGATCTGCTCCTCCTGTCTGGAGGTCCCGGTCAGGACTTTCTTCTCTACATCATCCAGCTGTTTCCTGATGTCACTAAACAGCTGTGTGACTCTCCCGATGACATCGGCTGCTTTTCCCTTCTCTCGTGTCCAGTGATTTTCCAGATTTTCGATTCTCTTCTCGGTCTTCACTCTCTCGGAGTTCAGTTTCTCAGTGACATCTTTCAGCTTCTCTTTCTTCTTCTCGGAGGCCTGGTTCAGAAGCTCCACCTGGTGTCCTTTGTGGTCTCCAGCCACCCAGCAGGACATACAGATACAGGCTCCATCCTCTGTGCAGTAATATTTCAGGATCTCTTTGTGCGTGGAGCATTTTCTGTCTTCAAACGATGTGGTGGGTTCAGTTAAAATGTGATCCGCTGACTTGCTGTGGTTGCTTAAGTGTTTATTGCAATATGAGGCCTCGCAGTGCAGACACGATTTAGTCGCTGGTACAGGAGGGTCACAGTACATACACAACACCTCTGTCTCTTCCCGGTGAGCAGCTCTGAAATGCTCCACGATGCTACACAACTTCCTGTTCTTCTCCAGCGGAGGGCGCTCCGTATACTTCTCTCTGCACTCCGGGCAGGAGTAATGGGCTGACTTCTGTGTATCCAGCACAGTCACAATGCAGGCCCGGCAGAAGTTATGCCCACATTTCAGCGATATGGGGTCCTTATAAAGGTCCAGGCAGATGGAACAGTCCAGCTCTTCTCTCAGGTCAGACGTCGCCATTCTGGGGCAAAGAAATAAAGTTCTGATACAACTCGGAAGAAGGAGAAGCTGGGAGCGGCCGATCCGTCCGGTAGACAGAAGTAAATGTGAAAGTATTTCAGCAAATTATCATTTACAATCAGAGCCGTGTCATGTATAATGAGATCCTCCCTGTTCACTTAACTCTTTGTTTGCTCTGGTTTAAAAAAAATGACTCTGTTAGTTGAGAAGGTTCACAATATTAAAATATATCTAAAACCATCCAGCAAAAAAATACATACATATATATGTTACAGAGTGCCAAGGTATACAGGTGAAACTCGAATAATTAGAATATCGTGCAAAGTTCATTTATTTCACTAATGCAGGTGACAACGCTGCATTTCTATGGTCTACATGCAGTGGCAGCATTGTCACCCAATGTGGACCATACCATGAAATGCTGTCACATCTATTGAATGAAAATATGATAGAATGCATAGTCTTGGTTAATATTCATTTCAATGTGAATTAAGAATTTATATAGATAATTCCCTAAAGCATTACTAGTATGTTATCAGTATAGTTGGTTTATATACTGCCATCGAATGGGCATTTGGGTTATTGCACCTTTTTCTTCATCTTTTTCTGTGTTCCCTCCCATTTTATGGTGTATTTCCCCTGTCTTCTCACATTGCCTTATGGCATAAATAACGGCTGCTTGTCTCATGGCCACATGTTAATATGCTCGCATGAGGGGAAACAGTACCATGTATTGACCTGCAGATACCGTCATTTCTATCATCTGATGCATCCCGTTGTCTGCTGTACTCAATAAAGAGCTTTGAAGGTTAGTGTTAGGTTAAGGGGACAGGTTGAAGGTCAATTTAGGGTTTGGTTGAAGGCTAGTGTTAGGTATAAAGTTTAGGGGACAGGATGAAGGTCAGTCTAGGGTTTGGTTGTAGGTTAGTGTTAGGTATAAGGCTTAGGGGACAGGTTGAAGGTCAGTCTAGTATTTGGTTGGAGGTTAGTGTTAGGTATAAGGCTTAGGAGATAGGATGAAGGTCAGTCTAGGGTTTGGTTGAAGGTTAGTGTTAGGTATAAGGCTTAGGAGACAGGATGAAGGTCAGTCTAGGTTTTGGTTGAAGCTTAGTGAAGCTTATCATAAGATAAGAATTATCATAAGATTATTTAAGAGGGTGTGTTTAGGGGTGGAGTTAAGGCCGGGGCAGGGTAAGGGTTTGGTGGGGCAACTGGTGGCTAGTAACTCTTAAGGCCTGGCTAGTAGCTCAGGACTTGAAATTTTGAACCCTGGTAATACTATTAAGCCCGGTGTTGTGGGTGAAAGACATCAGAGGAGGAGGTGGTCTTAGGTGGAGACTCTCTGTTCATGTTGCCCAGATGGAGGATGGATTTTTCTCAGCCTGCATCTGGTCTTCTCCTTTGGATTTGTGCCCTCTCTGGGGCATAGGATGAGCCCCTGATGGCAGTCTTCTAGGAGAGTGACTCCATTCAGGGCTTGGGAGCAGCACATTCTATGCGTTTGCCCCTGAGCACAAAGCCAGCTCCATAAAGACATTATCTGATGAGTTTGGGGTGGAGGAACTCGAGTGTCCTGACCTCATCCCTACTGAACACCTCTGGGATGAACTGAAACACGGATTGTGAGCCAGAACATCTCATCCAACATCAGTACCCGACCTCACAAATGGGCACAAATTTCCACAGACACCCTCCACAATCTTGTGTTAAGCCTTCTCAGAAGAGTGGAGGATGCTCTATGGCCATGGTTTATGATGATCAGTGCGGATTATGGTGATCAGTACATCATCTATAGGAATCAGGACCTCCTTCCCCCTGCTGGGGATCCCTCTAGTGATAATAAAGATCTATATGGAGGGATCAGGACCTCCTTCCTCCTGCTGGGGACCCCTCTAGTGATAAGATCTATATAGAGGGATCAGGACCTCCTTCCTCCTGCTGGGGACCCCTCTAGTGATGTTCCCCACATTTCTATTTTCTTTCCTCACTACCAGACCACACAGTTTGCTCATTTACAAACATCTGATATTAGCGCCCCCAAATCTTTGTCTTCTATAGTCCTGAACATATCGTACCCACAATAGGTTAGTACATTAAATTTTCTTTATTGAATGAACACAATGTGACATCGGTCAGGTTCTTCCACCTTGGAGGCTGTTGATGGTGATACACACAGAGCTCCTATTCATAGTAGAGTCATCACATTGGGTCTGGCAAATTATTCCTTTACTCAGCAACATCAGGAATATCATCAATACAAGGAACAGTGAGACTCCGGCTACAAGACACGATGATGATGGACTGGGAATTATTGGTGCAAATTACAATGGCGTCACTGGGGTTGCTCGTGTCCTCAAAGCATTTGCTCCATTGCTTGAGCAACGTTTGGATTTACACAATAAGCACTCTATGGGTTTCATGGCAAAGTGGTGAGACGTCGGGTTCATTTCTGGATCTTCAATATCCGCTCCGTGTGCCTGGGTGAGGAAAGAATGCACGGAATAATGTTATAGTTTGGAATGAATGTTGAAAAGATTTAATAGTTAAAGTGGATTAACACCATTGTTTTATCTCAGGATTGAGTTGGAAAGGTTTAGACCTCTGTTGCCATTGGGTGTTATTTCATCAATCAATCGCAGAACTTTAAAAGTAAATGTGAAGCCAAAACTTTCTAATTTATGGTTGAAGGATTAGAACCCAACTTCAGGTTTTTACCAATATCCGTAGGGTTCTGTTGGAGAGATTTCCCCTCATTTCCTGTTCTGCTGACAATGGGTTTATCAGACAGGAAGTGAAGGAAAGTCTGCAAAAGGGGCACAGACAGAAATAGACACAGACAGAAATAATTAGGGATGCACCGATACACAGCAAGCGTACTTACTCCATGCAGATAGTGTTCTGTTCAGTGAGCTGGTTTCCAAATGTACCTTTTTAACAGAACGTCCATTAAAAATCCAGATCCTCCCTGCCAACTGTCCTCTCCATTGGCAAGAACACGGAGTCCATGATAAACCCTTTCTTAAGCTTTTATATACATTGCATGTGCTCAAAGCTCACAGTAAGGGCTTGTTCACACCACATCCGGTCCAGATCTGGATACGTTTCTGCATATGCAGTGCGTTTTGCCGTGTTTTTTGCCGGTCCTTTTTTTAGCCTAAAATGGGCTTTCAGGTGTAGTCCTGTGCGTTCCAGAGCATTTGCATGCGTTTTTGATGAGTTTTTCCACATGCACTGGAACTAAACGTTGTGGGGTGAATACGCCCCTTCCTCACCATGGAAACCGCAAAACTACTCATCCACTCCCTTGTACACACTGACTCCCTTTAGTCGATCCCTTAAGACTCATCTCTTCAGGGAAGCCGATCCCACCTCAACCTAACCACTCAACCATTCATCCCCACACAGCTCCCTCCTCATGTATCACTGGCCCCTCCCCTTTTAGATTGTAAGCCCTCAGGGGCAGGGCCCTTCTTACCATCTTGTCTTGAATTGTATTGTGATTGTAATGTCTTCCTTATAATGTAAAGCGCTGTGCAGACTGTTGGCGCTCTATGCATCCTGTATAATAATAATAGAGCCCAAAATACCTTTTGAATACATTGGATGGGTTTTTGATGCGTTCTTAAACTGCTCTGCTCCGCACTTGGTGTGAACAAGTCCTAAATCTCTCCGCTCACAGCTCATTAACTTTCATGTGGGAGACGAGTACTGCATGGAGTCGGACCCGTTATCTAAGATCAGCAGCGCTGAGACGGACTGGTGGTTAAGGGAAGACGGTGCCACGGAATTACTTGGGCCCCCCAGAGCGGCACCACCCCCTGACAAGCAGCTCGTCTCTGACTTTGCACAACCTCTTGGACCTCCCCGTGGAAGTTAACGAGCTGTGAGACATAAATCACTGAACAGCTTCCCTCCATAACATGAAATCATTTCTAAAAAAGATCCTCAACACAAATCCACACGACTTTCAGCTTCTTACCCTGATGGGTCCGGGGCAACATTTGCAGCCTGCACAGCATTCAACATTACAGCATCTTCTTTGCCCGCTGTCGGCCGTAGGCGGCAGGACCAGCGCAGAGATGGACGCCGCGGCTAACCCAACAAGCAGGAGAGTCCACAGCCGACTCATCGTCAGTTCAGATGGATGGAAAGATGATCAAACCACCAACTTTATATTCCTCAGTCACAACAAAGACTTCCTGGAGGTTTCATTCAGCCCCTGTCATTATGTAAATATGTTCCTGGATTTTGTGAGGCGTAAAGTTCTGTGAAAGCTAATAATAATCTTTGGAACTCCTCAGTAATCATTTCCGAGAACTGACCGAGAATATTTATCCCAATGACAATTTGTATGATTGTGCCGGGAAGGGGAGCCGACGGGGCCTTGCTGGAGCCTCGTTTCATCAATTATAGACAGAATGCAGAGTGCTTCAGGTCAGGGGCGTCCCGCGGCCGGGTGTCACCCGAAGCGGAGACCAGGTGACACCCCGCCGTGACGTCATCGCGCATGTGCGACCATCTAATTGACGCCTGCCGGCGGCTATCTTGGTGGTGGAAGCTGGCAGAGAGAGGAAGGGACGTTCACCCGGCGGAATGAGGTATGCCGCCGGGTCCCCTCCTCTCTCCTGACACTGTCGGGCTCTCTGTCCATGATCGAGTGCCCGGCTTTTTAGAGGGGGTGACACCAAAATGACTGTTAGTCATTTTGGTGTCACCACTCCAATGGTGACACCCGGTTGCGGGCCGCACCCCCCCCTTGTGACGCCACTGCTTGAAGTTTTTGGGGTCTAAGTGATCAGTTTGAAATAAATGATCTCATTAATATGAGATGAAAGCGTGGACTCCAGTAGACCTGACATGTGCGCCGGCCAAAAATTCGGTTGGTTTTGTTTCTGGTGTTTCCTCGTTTCGTTTCTCGGGGATTCGGGTCTGAAAGTCAATTCGTTTCGGCATTTGGATTCGTAAGAATCTGAAATTTTTGTTAAACATTATAATTACGTTGCAGAAAGGTGACGTTTACTTTTTAACTTTTGACACTACAGAAACAATTTAAAAAACTGCGTGCGGTTCCATCCGGCAATTCTAAACCAGGCCCCTTAGGTCTGGTAAGAATTTTAGGGGGGACCCCAATGGGAAAAATAAAAAAAAGTGGGCCCCCCCCTAAAATTCCAAACCAGATCCCTGATCTGAGCAGCAGTCTGGCAGAGCAGGAAAGGGGAGGTGGGCGAGCCCCACCGCCCCATAGCAGGCCACATGTCCTTGACATGGGGAGGGTTCTTTGCCATGGTGGACCCCCTGGAAAAAGCACTTTGTCCCCATGATGATGAGAACAAGGGATACTTCACCACAGTACTGGCCCGGTGGTTGTGGTCTGCAGGCAGGGGGGCTTAAAGGAATCTGAGTGCCCCCTTTCACAAAGGGGGAACCCAGATACCGCCCCCCCCTCCTTATGAATGAGTAAGGGGTAGTTGTTACCCCTACTCATCCACCAAATGCAGTAAAATAGTAAATAAACACCCCACACTGTAGAAAAAGTCCTTTATTTGAAAAGAAACCCTGCTATTGGCTATTTCAAATTGCGAAAGCCAATAGCAAGCTGCCTAATGCACCCGCCCACTGCCCGATGTCAATCACAGAGGAGGGGACCTGAGAGAGAACTTTCTTTCTCAGGTCCGCTCCTCTGCGGGAGCAATAGCCAATGCTCATTTTTCAGAAGGAAGAATAATATGGACGGTATTGACGAGTCCATCAGTCGCGTTATCCCGGCAGACCTCCACCTCACCGTGGGGTGTCATTGTTTGCAGAAAGCAGCATGGTGTAACAGATCCGATGATGCCGCGGCGAGGACTATGAATCTGAGGACACCGTCATTCCCAGTCCACAGCAACTGTCATACTTATCAAAATGAAGCCATTTCCCTAAAAAAAAAGTTATAAAACAATTAAAAAACTAATAAACGTAATAAATATATTAAGAAACAATAAATGAAATGAACCCCCCGAACCTTTCCACTTTCCCTTCAATCAATCATGTACAAGAAATATCTCCCAGTGTCCTGTGATGTACAATCAAGAAAACGTGTCACTTCTGCTCCAGCAAGACACAAAAAGACTACAAACTGGAATTGTAATAAATATTCTCGACCAGTTTTCACATCCTTCATCCCTCAGCTACAAATGAACTACAAATCCCAGCAATCCCTGCCGCTCTCCCGATTGACCTCGCTCAGTGCTTGTGCTGAGATCCGCTTTTGCTTGCTTTACGGGAATTATTATTAAATTGTGCCAAAGGTTGGTAATGTTGTTCACAGTTCATTACACCTTACATAACGTGGAAACACATTTACATAATTCCAGTCTGCAGTTTCTGCACGAGGCTGAATGAAACCTCCCGGGTCTTAATATGGGAGGAGCCTGGTGGTTTGATTGTCTTTCCACCCATCACACCCAGCAATGAGTCGGCTGCGGACTTTCCTGCTTGTTGGGTTGGCCATCTCTGCGCTGTTCCTGCCGGATAAGGTTGAAAGCAGACAATATAGATGCTGTGTTTTCGATAGCTGTTCAGGTTGCCTATGTGGCCCAAAACAATACAAGGTAAGAAGCTGCAAGTCATTTGTATTTGTGTTGAGGAATGTTTCTAGAAAGGAGTTTATTTTATGCAATGTCAGAGACGAGCTGCTTGTCAGGGGTGGTGGTGCTCTGGGGGCCCAAGTAATTCTGTGGGAGCATCTTTCCCTAAAAACTAGTCCGTCTCGGTGCTGCTGATCTAAGATAAGGGCTCTGACTCCACGCAGCACTCACCTCTCACATGGAAGTTAATGAGCTGAGAGATTTACTGTGAGCATTGAGCATACATAGAGTATATTATAGCTTGAGAGAGAGAGAGTTTATCATGGACACCCTATTCCCATCAATGGATATCACAGAAGAGAGTCTCTAGACTTCTAATGGACAATCTCTAAAAAAATGTTGGAGACCCAACCCTATGTCACTAAATAGGACCCCATCTGCATGGAGTAAGTAGGTTTGCTATATATGTGGATTGGTTTCTCCCCACAATCCAAAGACATGGTGGTAGGCGAATTGGCTTCCACCCAGAATTGCCTCTACTGCATGATTGTGGGTCAGGGACTGTTGCGGCCAGTCTAATGTACTTTCCATTGACCCACCGGTCTTCCAAACAGTAGACTTGTGCGCCGTCAAAAAATTTGTTCTGTTTCGTTTCGTAAAATCCGTTATTTCGTAATTCGTGTCAAAACTCAATTCGGATTCGTACGAAATACGAAATTTCGTTAGTGGCTGTTATAGTTTCGTAACTGTACGAACATTCGTTATGATGACTTTAAAAAGCAAAATACCTTTGTTAATATTGGAGTCGATGTGGTACTTGTTTTTTTTATCCGAAATACGAATTCCGTTAACGGATTCCGTATTCCGAATTCCGTATTTCGGACTTTAAAAAAAACTACCATCACCTACAATATAAATGTACATTGCAATGCTTTTTACCTTCAATATAACGGATTTTCGTAACGGAATTTCGTATTTCCTGCCTGTATGTATTGTAATGCAACCCTCAGCAGCAGCGGATCCGTATTTCGGATTTTAAAAAAAATCTTGTCATGTTGTTCAACCTCATTTACAGGGGTAATATTAGTTCCCATTTCAAAGAAATTCGGATCCGAAATTCGGAACGGAATTTCGTATTTCGGATATATAATTCGGAAAATGCAATTCGGATTCGGATGCTCCCGAAATTCGGAATTTCAGGAAAATTCGTACAAAACGAATCGCACATGTCTACCAAACAGGTCCATCCATCATTAGGAGCCCTTCCCGAGCTCTTATAGTCACCTAACAGAAGACTCAAACTGGTTCCTACAGCCAGCAGGGACACTCCATAATGATCATTGAGAAATAGAATGTCAAGATTTCAATCTGCTGCTGTGAGGGCACAACTGTATAAACTGCATTATGAAGAAGTAGGAACTTTTACCTTCTAATTATGATGAAGTTCAATAACACAGAAACATCTACAGATAACCTGGGAAGACTCTATGAGAAATCAGGGACCTTCAAATTATTGACTCTTTGGTATGTAAGCTGCACGTGTTCCACTGAAAGATACAGTATATAGGACAGCTCTTTGTAAAGAGATGGAAGGAATACAGGGACGGGTCAGTGTGACGGACCGCCTGGTACCCCGAATGGGTACCTCCGTCACTATGTAGCTTCCTCTCCTCTGGAAACCTTCATGAAAGAATAGGGAGAGGGGAAACACATAGGATGGGATTAACAGTAACCTCCAACCAAACCCTAGACTGACCTTCAACCTGTCCCCTAAACCTTATACCTAACACTAACCTCCAAACAAACCCTAGACTGACCTTCAACCTGTCCCCTAAACCTTATACCTAACACTAACCTTCAACCAAACCCTAGACTGACCTTCAACCTGTCTCCTAAACCTTATACCTAACACTAACCTTCAACCAAACCCTAGACTGACCTTCAACCTGTCTCCTAAACCTTATACCTAACACTAACCTTCAACCAAACCCTAGACTGACCTTCATCCTGTCTCCTAAACCTTATACCTAACACTAACCTCCAACCAAACCCTAGACTGACCTTCAACCTGTCCCCTAAACCTTATACCTAACACTAACCTCCAAACAAACCCTAGACTGACCTTCAACCTGTCCCCTAAACCTTATACCTAACACTAACCTTCAACCAAACCTTAGACCAGTGATCTCCAAGTAGTTGCAACCTGCGAGCTGGTACTATGTGGCCCGCAGCCAGCTCACAAGTCTGATACGAGGCAACGGACCACGTACCAGACTTGCGGGAGCAGCTACACGGTCTGAAATCTCTGTCAGATGCAGACCGCATAGCTGCTTCTGTGCCGGCACTCGGATCCTTTCGGCCGGCGTCTTTGCTAAATACTGACCGAAAGGATTGATTGGATTAGCAAGGTCTGCAGCAGACATTACTAATCACACTAGATAACCAGGGATCGAATGATCGTGGCTCACAGCCTCCTCCCTGCAACAAGGTAAGCAGGAGAGGGGGCTGTGTATTTAAATTTACATGTGGGTGCGCGGGGGGATGGGGGGACTGGGAATTATATATATAATGTGTGTGGGTATTTTTATGGATATTGTTATATATATATAATGTGTGTGTGGGGGGGTATTTTTTCATGTGTAGGGGGGGGGGATATTATTTTATGTGCAGGGATAGGTTAAACTGGCAGTCCACCGCAGATTGCTTTTCAGAGGGTGGTAAAGTCTGCTGCCCATGTAAACCTAGCCCAGCAGGGACACAAACAGCCATTAAACCTGACAGAGGCTCTAAGCCTTCCCTGCTGTGCTGAACAGACGTTTATAATGCTAATTGAAGAAATAATTTCCACCCTCCGACCACCAATCCCAACTAATGGCTGCTGGCGCCCAAATGGCTCAAAATGTACCAATCCATAAAAAAGAAAAGTGTTCCTTGTTCCTGATATATACCATGCAACTATGTAACCAACAGCCAGCATTAGGTGAAAGCTGCGCATGCCGTTACAGGGAAATGTGAGCACATGTGTGTAACAAACTTAGACTTGGAATAAACTGAACGGAAATAAGAGACAAAAACCCAACAAGAAAACTCCACCAATGAAGGAAACTGAGTCCTGTGCAGACTCTTCTTCTGAGTTCCACTTCAAATGGTTTGTGAATCTTGTGCAGACACCAAACCCCCCAAAAGCACAGGACCTCACCTTGTGAGAAGGACCTCAGTGAATGAAAGATCATAGGGGGGGAGGGGGGGCAGGTAGATGAATCCAACGATCTTCCATGTATAAATGTAGATGAAGGGAATTAATCCTACAAATACCCCATAGTGCCTTATGTATCTGGAGCACAATTTATGGTGCACAGTGACAGTACAGGAAGTGAGGGCGATTCTCCCAGGTGGCAACAGAAGTAGCAGTGAACACCTTCCAGAGGGTCTAAACCTTGACAACTATCCTAAGCTAAAACAATGGAGGGGAATTTCACATTATATATTCAATCTTTTCAGTATTCATTGAAAATAATAACAATATGTGTTACATTCTTTCCCCACCCAGGAATGGAGAAAGTATTACAAAGATACAGGATCTTTTTTGGCATCACCCCACATAGACTGCTCATTATGTGCAGTAAAATATTGCCCACCCAGCGGGAGAAAGTAGTGAGAAGACGAGTACCTGCGGTGACGTCATCGTAATTTGCACCCTAAGTTACGCACAAATCTTTTTACTGGCGCTCGCTGGTCCACCCCGGAGTGTCTTGTAGCCGGAGATTCGCTTTTTTCACGTCTTGATATTCCTTTCTGTTACCGATTAAATTATAATTTTCAAACCCCATGTGACCACCCGAGTATGAACATGACCTATGTGTGTGTATGGCCATCAACAGCTGCCACTGGCCGCCATGCTGCACGAGCCCGGCACATGTCAAATTGTGTTCATTTAATAAACTTTTATTGTAAAGCCGAAATGTATTCTACTTATATTTTTCCTTCCTGGGATCATCCCCCATCCAACCCCATCCCCCCCCCCCATCATCATCAACCTGACTATGGTTTATAAAAACTAATTGGGGCTCATTCACGCTGGAGCATTGCGATAATGTGTGTAAATTAGGGATGTCCCAATACCACTTTTTCAAGACCAGCTACAAGTACTTCCCCTCATGTACTTGCCGATACCAATTATCAATACTTTTTCTTAAAGGGACAGGTAACATTTAAAAAAAATACAGAATAATGATTTTAGGCCAATTTCTTTATGATTATGAAGAACTTTAAGATGGTTTTAGAAGAATAAAACATTTGTATTTGCTTTCACACAGCTACAGTGAATCTATAAATCTGATCATGCATCTGCCTCTGGGATAATTTAACCTATTCATGTTAGCAGGCGAGAAATGTAACTCTATTACTGCAGTGCACTGGAAGTATGTGCTATGGATCATTTAACCTGGTACACACATGTCCAGTACACTGCAGTAATAGAGTTACAATTCTCCCCTGCTAACATGAAGGGGTTAAATGATCCGTAGTACAACTACATGTTATGTACTATTATGTACTATGGATCATTTAACCTATTCATATTAGCGGCGGAGAATTGTAAATCTATTGCTGCAGTGTACTGGACGTGTGTAACGTACATGTACTATGTACTACATATAGAGTACACTGCAGCAATAGATTATCCTCAGCTAACATGAATGGGTTAAATGATCTATAGTACATAATATTACATAACATGTAGTTGTACTATGGATCATTTAACCTATTAATATTAGCAGGGGATAATTGTTAATCTATTGCTGCAGTGTATTGGGAATGTGTACTGTATATATGTACTACATATAGAATAAACTGCAGCAATAGATGGGAGGAGCTCCAGGTGGGGTCCTAATTTAGCTGGCTGGCGACTGCCCTGAGGTGCCTGTAGAGCGCAGCAGCTCAGGGCACATCCTATCAGAGTTAACACTTGCACATCTATCCCACAGTTTGGCTTTCGTTCCCTCCTCCCCTCTCTCCTCCACACTGCTGTCTCCAGACAATACACATAACACATCGGCATTAAGACCGTCAGTTCATCTCCGTCTTCGTGTCCTCGCCCTCCTCCCCTCTGCTATCTTGGGACATACACAGGGAGAAGAAGAGATAAAGACAGCAGAGGGGAGGAGGGCGAGGACATGAAGACGGAGATGAACTGACGGTCTTAGTGCCGATGTGTTAGGTGTATTGTCTGGAGACAGCAGTGTGGAGGGAGAGGGAGGGAGGTGGATGGAGGAAAAACTGCGGGATGGATGTGCAAGTGTTCATAGACCTGTGACCTGACATGAATACACTCTGATAGGATGTGCCCCGAGCTGCTGTGTCTGCACAGGTTCTGATCAATCCGCAGCAGCTCCTACAAGCTGCTGTCACTCAGTAGGAGAGAAGCCCACAAGCATATTACACTGAATTATAAGCTTATGGTGCATTTTTGCAAAATGTATTCCTGTATCATAAGGAAGCTACAAATGCAAAAAAAAGGTGACCCCCATAGTTCTCTATTAGGATTGTAGTGGTTGGCTGAGAAATCATCACCACTTTGCACAGATGAAACCATCCCTGTGCTGAGTTCCCGGGTCTGTACACCCGCTGTGCCCATTATGAGGAGCTCCCACCATCCCTGTGCTGAGTTCCCAGGTCTGTACACCCGCTGTGCCCATTATGACGAGCTCCCCCCATCCATGCACTGCGTTCCCAACACAATGAGGGGCTCCCACCATCCCTGTGCTGAGTTCCCGGGTCTGTACACCCGCTGTGCCCATTATGAGGGGCTCCCACCATCCCTGTACTGAGTTCTGTACACCCGCTGTGCTCATTATGAGGAGCTCCTCCCATCCCTGTGCTGAGTTCCCAGGTCTGTACACCCGCTGT
>NW_017308677.1:142577-147161 GCF_000935625.1 Nanorana parkeri
TTCCCGGGTCTGTACACCCGCTGGTCCCATTATGAGGAGCCTCCATCATCCCTGTGCTGAGTTCACGGGTCTGTACACCCGCTGTGCCCATTATGAGGGGCTCCCACCATCCCTGTTGGATTTGTGTGTTTGTGGGGAACACACAATGATGGGTGATAGCACCCAAAACTCCCAGGTGGACAGGAACAGAGTAGGGAATTACGGTGATAGGTGATAGTCCTCAGTTGTGAAGGATCCACACAAAGAGGACGTAGATACATCTGTAATTATATATCACTACTAATATATTCCTCCTGTTCAAGCGCAGTCCTCTTATTGTGCAATTCTTCTTCCGACATGACACCACCTCCGTGTATGTCACAGGTAATAAAGTGATCCGTGCTCCCCGCCGGTGTGATAAAACCTCCAGCCGCGCTCACCGACTCCTCTTGTCACCATATTCCAGATGAAGAACAATTCACGCTTTTTAAAACAGATTCCTCTCTTTCCTTCTTTCCACTCTCGTATCCGGCAATTAATCAGGAGATTCCGCTTTCTAATATTCAGCAGTTACCACCAGGGGCGTAACTAGAAATCACAGGGCCCGATAGCAAAATGTTGTATGGGGCACCATGATTTCTAGTTATGCCACTTGCAGAGCCCACCTGAGAGTGACCCTGCAGAGCCCGCCATAGACTCTCTATAGTTGGCTCTGCAGGGTCTCAGATGGGCTGCACACCTCTTACCTGTCAGCGCTGTCCGCATCTGTGGTCCCCGGGCCCCGCCTCCTCTTCCGTCCCCGGGCCCCGCCTCCTCTTCTATCGACGGGCCCCACCCACTCTTACATCACTGGCCCCACCTGCTCTTAGGTCGCTGGCCAGTGATGTAAGAGGAGGCGGGGTTGCTCTTAGTCAGGCCCCGCCTCCTCCTTCACTGCAAACGCCGCCCTCTTCTGCCGTAGCTGCTGGCTGTCACTGACAAAGCTCCGCAGCGACTATGAGGGGAAACGCCGCTGCTGATCTATGTCAGTGACAGCCAGCACCCTTACATGCCATAGCGACCCAGGCGGGCCACACGGCATCAGAGGGATGCCCTGGCCGGGACCCCCTGTGCCTGGGCCCCATAGCGGCTGCCTGGGTCGCTATGGCGATTGTTACGCCACTGGTTACAACTCTGTATAATACCATTCCTCATACCTTCCCCATCTTCCATCTCCTCTTTATATCTACTCAAAAAGAAGACGATATTCTCCCCCATTCTGCATCATATCAAAAATGTTTATTTCATAAAAATCAAATGACACTTCGGCCTCATTCACACGAGAAACGGCCGTATCGGGCAGCTCCATTCTGCGTGCACGGCCGTATCGGGCAGCTCCTGGGAAGGACGGGTGATGCGTGTGATTAGTACGCAGCCCCCGTCCTTCTCTATGGGAGTTGACGGCCGTACGCCCCCCTACGCTCACCCCAAGTGCAGGTCTGCGCGGGTGCTGGTGTCGCGGATCAGACAGACAGGATCCATCCACCAGCACCCGCACGGACCTGCACTTGGGGTGAGCGTAGGGCGGCGTACGGCCGCATACTCCCATAGAGAAGGACGGGGGCTGTGTACTAATTACACGCATCACCCGTCCTTCCCGGGAGCTGCCCGATACGGCCACGCACGCAGCACGGAGCTGTACGTGCCGGCCGATTCTCGTGTGAATGAGACCTTACAATTAAGATAAAAGTTTTCCTCATAAAAACACATCCACTGGCGTTGCTTTTCTTTTGATCGTGATGCTTGTGTGGCCCTGTCCTTCCGACGCATTTCATCACGTCTGACTGCCTCTGAGGTGACGGCCAGCACACTGAGGTGAGGAATCGCGTCGTTGTTTTTTTTCCCCCCGTTCAGCTCACGGGTTGAAGGAAAATAAATTGAGAGGTGTACGGCCGGCCGTAGGATTATTTTCATGCACGCTTCCGTAATCAAGGAAAAGTCATACAAGTCAAGACTCGTGACTGCTGACTGCTGTGATTTCTATCATTCAGGCTTCGCTTTTCCTCATTGAGCAACACTAAACTCTCCACTAATACTTTCCACACCCAGATAACTCTTTCGGATATAAAGTGGGTGCAAAGCATGGAATGGGACATTAGAGCGCCTGGTAACATAGAGGACAGCATGATGGGGAGATGCGGACGGGGACTGAGCGACAGGTGGAACTTTCCGGTATTTGTTACATAGTTACATAGTATTTGAGGTTGAATAAAGACATTAGTCCATCAAGTCCAACCTATTAGGATCTCATTCTAGGAGTACCCGTACCCCTGTATATTACCTGTACCCCTGTATGTTACCTGTACCCCTGAGGTTTCCTTTCTGCTGTGTTTGGTGTCATCCATTAGTTCTCCGCTCCCGGAGGAGAGACAGGATGGAAGATATTTGCCTAAGGACCTGGATAGACATTTACGCATCCAGGAGAGCGAGGTAGGTGGTTCATTGAAGATGCCCGGTCCTAAGTGTGGCGACATATCCCAGCTGAAGGTGACCAACTGCTTCTAGCTGTACTAAGAAATGTTCTTTCTGTTCCACCGTGACTGTCCCCTGTGCAGGAAAGCAAAAGGAAAAGACCGGCTGCCATTGTATCCATTCAGAAAACATGGACAGAGGATTCATTGTAGAGTAATACTAATAAGCCCGGTGTTGTGGGTGAAAGACATCAGAGGAGGAGGTGGTCTTAGGTGGAGACTCTCTGTTCATGTTGCCCAGATAAATAACGATACCAGTGTTTGGATTTTTCTCAGCCTGCATCTGGTCTTCTCCTTTGGATTTGTGCCCTCTCTGGGGCATAGGATGAGCCCCTGATGGCAGTCTTCTAGGAGAGTGACTCCATTCAGGGCTTGGGAGCAGCACATTCTATGCGTTTGCCCCTGAGCACAAAGCCAGCTCCATAAACCGACACTGAGCTGCTCTACAGACTGCCATCTGCCGGCTCAATGCAACACAGACATCTAATAGAAGGCGCATTACTGAAAAACAAAAAAACTCTTTAGTCTGTTTGGGTTCTTAATGGTTTTAATTGTTTTTAATGACATAGTTACATAGTTAGTCAGGTTGAAAAAAGACACAAGTTCATCGACTTAATGGTTTTTAAAATGTAAATACACACACAGTTATCAATACAGTGTAAGTAAAGATTACACTTTTTTTTTACTGAGGCCAAGTGACATAGTTACATAGTATTTGGGGTTGAATAAAGACATCAGTCCATCAAGTCCAACCCATATAGGTCCGCGCATCATCTCTTTCTTATGAGTACTTGTACCACTGTATATTACGGTCCCTCAGGAAATCATCCAAGAGTTTCTTGAACAATTCCACACTCCTGGCTGAAATCACTGCCGGTGGAAGTGAGTTCCAGACCCTAACCGCTCTTACCGTGAAGAACCCCCTTCACCCCTTGTGCTGGAATTTGTTTTCCACCAATTTTAGGTGGTGGCCTCTAGTTTTTGTAACGGAGTTAATCTTAAAGAGTTTGTTGCCAATGTTGCTGTCACCATTGAACATTTTGTACATGGAAATCATATCCCCCCTTAATCTCCTCACCTCCAATGTGAACATGTTTAAATTTAGTAGCCTCGTCTCATAGCTCTGGTCCTCCATACCCCTAATTAGTTTGGTTGCCCTTCGCTGGACTTTTTCCAATTTTGTTTCCCCCGCTAGGTTGCAAAGTTACATTTTTTTTATTTTACTGTTTATGTCCTGTTGGGGATGAGATTCGGGTTCAGGTTTGAGGGTGACCCAGCCTGCTCGCAGTTTGCAGACCCGTACTGCCATCACTAAGTGCTCTCATTTAGAGATGGCATTGAGGGTCGGTGAGCCATGAATAGACTGTGCTTTCCTCCAACCCGCGCCTGACTCGGACCTGAACGTCCTCGCTGGCGCTGCGATAATAGATCGGCAGGAATCCCGGGTGACTCATCATTGACTAAATATCTGTCACTGATGGATGATCAATTTGCATCGCTTGGTACAGTGATTGGATCAGTTTAAATGAGAGGACATCAATGACATGTATGTTTTATTTATATGTATTTAAATTACTTCATGAAATTACTTTTGAGGTGTTTGTGTGTTTATTTGCAAAGTATGAATGAGTAAAGGGTTCTAGTGTGCCCCTGCACTCATTATTCTGTGAGAGAGCAGATATCTGGGTGCCCGCTTGCTATAAAAGAGGCTTTCAGATTCTACTATTGTGAAAAATAATATTGTGCCGAGCTAATGATCATACATATCTAATACATTGAAACTAGGGACGTCCCGATACCGGTACTAGCATCCGTATCGGGCCCAATACAGGGCATTTTGACCTGTACTTGTACTAATGCCCCGATACATAGCGCTGATGCTTGCGCTATTTTTCATTTTTTTTATCTTCAGGCTGCTGTGCGGGAGAGCAGCGGCGAGTCAGCGCTGGTCCGGTGGGAGGAGCTCCAGGTGGGGTCCTAATTTAGCTGGCCGGCGACTGCCCAGAGCACCCCGACACGCGCGGCGCCTCTGGGCAGTCGCCAGCTAAATGTGGACCCCACCTGGAGCTCCTCCCACCGGACCAGCGCTGACTCG
>NW_017308677.1:147494-153341 GCF_000935625.1 Nanorana parkeri
GCGCCTCTGGGCAGTCGCCAGCTAAATTAGGACCCCACCTGGAGCTCCTCCCACCGGACCAGCGCTGACTCGTCGCTGCTCTTCTGCACAGCGCCGACTACGACCTCAACATCGATGCACATCATGAGCAGTGAGTGAGGGCAAGGGGGGTCCCTATTAAGAACATATTAATATTAGCAGGGGATAATTGTAAATCTATTGCTGCAGTGTATTCTATATGTAGTACATATAGAGTACACACTGCTAATACACTGCAGGAATAGATTTACAATTCTCCACCGCTAATATCAATAGGTTAAATGATCCATGGTACATAATAGTATATAACATGTAGTTGTACTACGGATCATTTAACCCATTCATGTTAGCAGGGGATAATTGTAACTCAATTACTGCAGTGTACTGGACGTGTGTGCTGTATATGTATTATGGATCATGAGTTAACCTATTCATGTTAGCAGGGCAGAATTGCAAGCGCCTCCCACAAGTTGAGCACCGAGACGCGATGCAGCGATCCTGCCCAGTGCTGACTACGAGAGGCACTGCCGCGTGAGGCTACAGGGATCGGAGTGAAACTGTGAGTGAGGGAAGCTGGGACGGGGCTGGCTGTAAATCTAGTGCTATAGTGTACTGGACATGTGTAATGTATATGTATATACATTAATATTAATAATCCCAGGAAGGCAAACTATAAGCAGAATAAACTTCGGCTTTAATATAAAAGTTTATTAAATGAACACAATTTGACATGTTCCGGGCTCGTCCAGCATGGCGGCCAGTGGCAGCTGTTGATGGTCATACACACACATAGGTCATGTTCATACTCGGGTGTTCACATGGGGTTGGGCAAATTATAATTTAATCCGTAACAGAAAGGAATATCAAGACGTGAAAAAGTGAATCTCCGGCTACAAGACACTCCGGAGTGGACCAGCGAGCGCCAGTAAAAAGATTTGTGTGTAAATTAGGGCGCAAATTACGATGACGTCACCGCAGGTACTCGTCTTCTCACTACTTTCACCCCCTGCTTGGGCAATATCTTGATCTACATAATGAGCAATCCATGATGAAGGGGCCTGCCATTTCTATGTCTCCTGGATCTTCCTTATGCTTTCTCCATTCCTGGGTGGGGGAAGAATGTAACGAATATTGTTATTATTTTCAATGAATGTTGACAAGATTGAATATTTAACCCCTTCATGACCGAGCTAGCTTTTAGTTTCTGTTGGTAAATGACTGGACGCACTTTTGACATTGTTGCTGTGTGATTTCTTCCACGTCAGTCATATACTTTCTTACAGAGTGCGCCCACACATATTATATAATGTTTTTTAGAGGACAGATAGGGCTATACGTTTATATCACATAGGTGGACCTTACCCGTCACTTAGGACAAATAAAATATAAAAAAAGAGAAAAAAACTTAAAGAAAACGCTTTTTCCCCCCATTTTTGATTTGTAGTATTTTTTTTACAAAAACAGCCCAGCTAAAAAAATACAATAAATACATTCATTTATTTGTCCTTTATTTGGAAAAACCTCCCATCCCCCGAGGATTGTAGAAATGTTTCTGTACTACTCGGTCTAAAACTAAAACCTGACATTTGAATCTTTTTTTCTCTAAAAGCTAAAAGTGGTCACCGGCATACAATGTCACTAAGTGTCACACTCAGTGATAGCGACATACTCTGAACATCGCTGTCATGAGGGGGTTAAAAAAAAATATTAACCCCTTAGGGTGAAAAACAAATCTGCAGCTCAGCTGCAGATTTTCATTGTAAGGGGTTAATTTTTATATAAATATAAAAGTATTATTATTATTAAAAATGATATAAAATGAAAATATAAAAATATATTTAAATATATCATTTTAATTTGTTACATTTATTTTTTTATTTTTTTACACTTTTTACTATTTTTTAAACTTTTTACATTTTTATTTATTTAATTATATCAGGCAGTCATTGTTAATTAATCTCATTATTACTGCTTGATAAATTAATCAATTAATTTTTGGGTATTATTAGGCTGCTTCAAATTTCAGAACAGCCAATAATAAAGGTGCCCGTACACTCTACAACCATCGCAAGACCTTAGTCTTGCGATGGTTGTACAGTGATTAAAAAAACGTACGATCTGCCCATCTTGGACAGGCAGATTGTACTCTCGATCATCGCAAGCCCGCCCCCCTGAGGGGCGGGCTTCCGATGACCGCAATGCTGAACACCAGGATAAGTCTACCTTTTCGGAAGTCCCCAATTTTGCCCAAGACCCGCTTCAGAAAAGTTACTTGATGGTTATTAGGGGAGTATACATTAGCCAACGTAAATTCAATACCCTGAATGGCGACATGGAGGAGAAGAAACCTGCCCTCCGGGTCGTTCAATCTGTCACGGAGCTGTACGGAGAGTCCCCTGCGGAACCCAATGGCTACTCCCTTGGCTCGTTTAGTGGGTGAGGCACTGTAGTACCAGAGTGGGTAATGCTGAGCTTTAATCAACATCGGGGAGATGTAGGAGAGATGTGTCTCCTGGAGGAAAACCACATCCACCTCACACCTGTTGAGTTCAGACAGTATCTGAAAACGTTTGCGCGGGGAGTTCAGGCCTCGCACGTTGTAGGAGATTATTTTCAGAGCCGCCATTTGTGAGTGCCGCAGGGGAACACCCCTGAGAATATCGAGCAACTGAGCGAGGTCAAGACCCGGGGACCCAAGACAAGGGGTACATAGACAAAGGGAGGGGTGGAACAGAAGGACATGTACCTGGACATGAGCTGAAAAATCTGCCTCTCTCTAATTGCCGTAAATTCGGCGGGAAATACTTTTGCGACGGGCCGGGAGCCCCCCGTGAAGGTATGGCCTATTGGGGGTAGAGGACCACGTATGGCAGACTCTGGAGTAGTGTACATCATCCAGAGGGGTACGTGAAGTCTCCCTCCGCCCCCCTCCGCCCCCGAGTGCATAAACAGGAGAGTGTAAATATAAACGAGCATAGTGCATTCTTAACGTGGAGCTAAAACATGAAGTACTCAACAGTATAAGGAAAGCACAGCAAACGCGGTCAGTTCAAACAGGTGATGCATAGGTGGTGGACAACAGTGTCGTGGTGCCTCCGACAGGTGGAAGAGGAGGGCAACCAGCTAAGCATTCACATAGTAAATCTCAAGTGAGGTATATGCAACCGCAAGGGGGGGGGAAGATCCCCAAACACAGAATGCTCTTGCCCTTAAAACTAGTGCGGATTATGTGGTGGACAACTTCGCCTTGGTGCCTCCGGCAGGTGGTAAAGGAGGGCACCCATCTAGGACCCATAGTAGTAAGCAAGAAGGGGGACCGGTGCTCTCAAGACAGGGGCAGGGACAAATAGAGCAGCAGCTCAATCTCCAGAGGTGGGGTGTGGGGAAGACCTGGATCTGGATCCGCGATGCTGCTTCGGTTCCGCTCGTTGCCAGTGAGGTGAAGGGGTGAAGCGCCAAGCTGGCGGTTGGTCGACCCACTCGGGAAGCTCCGGCGCGGAGATCTCCAGCTTGGCACAAAAATCCGCCAACTCCTCCGGGAATCGCAAGACTGTAGATCTGCCCCCACGAGTGGCAATGAGGCAGGCGGGGGAAACCCCAGCGATACGATATGTGGGAATCCTTTAGTTGTTGCAGCAGGGGTCTCAGTCTCCGTCTGCGGGGAAGAGTCTTCGGTGCGAGATCCGGGAAGATCTGTATCTTTGCCCCGTCAAAGTCCACTTCTGAAGAGGGTTTGAGGTGGGTGAGGAGCAGGGCCTTGTCGGTATAGTAATGGAGGCGCACTATGACGTCACGGGTTAGCTCTCCCGCCAGCGCTCTGGGCCGCAGGGCCCTGTGAGCCCGGTCAAACAGCATAGTGGAACTAGGGGGACGACCCAGGATGGTGTTGAAGATGCCCCGCACGGTGTCAGCGAGGTCAGCGTCGCCTGTCGCTTCAGGAAGGCCGCGGAGGCGCAGGTTGTTTCTGCGGTTCCTGTTCTCTTGATCCTCTATCTTATACAGGGCTTGGCGGGTCTGCATCCAGGTTTGCTTACCCTGATTCTGCAGTTCGCGGATGGCTTGTGCGTGGTCATCTAGGCGATCCTCCACCGCCTCCACGCGGAGTAGCGTGTGCGACAGCTCTGACCGAAGAGCCGTCAGATCAGTTTTGATGGAGGTCTCCAGGCGCAGAAACATGGCTGACAGTTCCTTCTTGGTCGGCAGGGAGTGTGCTAGGGTGCGTACCGACATGTCGGAGCCCTCATCCGAGTCGTCTGCTTCCGTCAGGGCCGCTGTGCCTTCCTGAGGGGGCGGTCGGCGGCGTGCAGAGTCCAACGTAGGCCGCGCCGGAGATAGGGTCAGAGGTGCGTGCAAGGCCGCTCTGTCATCCGGCGGGGAGTCCGTCGCCCACATGCGTTTGAGCGAGCCCGCACTGGATCTCTTGTTGAAGCCCGACTTCTGTTTTTTTTTCCCCATGGTAGACGTAGGGAGAGCTAGGCGAAGTGTCCACAATACACTAACAACTCGGGGATGGAGCGGGAGCCTCAGTTACACGCGTCCACTCGCCGCCATAGGTAGACCACGCCCCCCGAGACATTATGTTTCTAATCTTGAAAGTTAAAAAAGAAAAAAAAGCCGGTATATGATAGATCGGGATTCCTCGATCTATAGCAGCTGTCAGAGTGCCGGCAAGAGCTGCAAGTGCGGCCCTGCTCTCACTCTCAGACACCCGATTCCTGAAGGGGATCGAATCAGGTGTCTGAAAAAGGTTAACTCTTTCATTAATGGAAGCCTCAATACTGACCCGTCCATTAATGATTCCCAGCGGTTACCAGCCTTGTAAAGCAGCAAATAACTTATCACGTACAATGTACGTCTCCCGTCACGAATTCCACTCCATTGTTTTAGCTTAGGATAGAGTTGTCAAGGTTTAGACCCTCTGGTAGGTGTTCACTGCTACTTCTGTTGCCACCTGGGAGAATCGCCCTCACTTCCTGTACTGTCACCGTGCACCATAAATTGTGCTCCAGATACATAAGGCACTATGGAGTATTTGTAGGATCAGGGCCGGGCTTATGCCTTTAGGCGCCCCGTGCAAGAAAGATTTACAGCGCCCCTCAGTGACCACACCCCTCTGTGACCACACACCCTAATTAACCACACCCCTTTCCCCCAATAAGGACTCCTATTTTGTTAAGCCGCAAAGAAACATATTAAAAAGTATGATAAAAATAAAACTTTTATTTAAAGGTATTAAACTTGTCGGCACAATAGAAGTATTCTTATCACATAAAACAACAGAAGTTAAACAATAAATATCAAACTACAATAGAGTCTATAGAAATAAAGTGTCGGGTTGTCATGCCGATCCCTTTCTTCAATTGAGTGCATCTAGAAAAGTAAAAATAGGAAACAGAACACCCGACTACGTGTTAAATGAATGAATTACTATATGTCCAATTATACGAGAAATGTATTCCGGCGCATAACAATTTGTTTGAGAATGTGCGGCGGCCATGTTGGCCACCGGCGTGTTCTGTGAATGTGTGCCACCATCTTGGAGGCGGGGAGCATGACGTTACATGACGCCATGCATGCGAGACATCACACGCCGATATTGGCCCCACCATCTTGGTGTATACCTAGATATAAACCAAGATGGCGGCGGTGTTATATGACCTCATGCGCCCCGCCTCCAGAACAAGCCAATGGCTGAATCCAAAATAGCATAAAAAAGTGTTTTGATGAAACGAATGAAAACTTTTTCGTTTTCGTTCATTTCATCTGAAATTAATTTTTAGTCTTTGCACATGTCTAATAATATGCATGTGTGGGGGGGGGGGGGGGGGG
>NW_017308677.1:153376-154504 GCF_000935625.1 Nanorana parkeri
TGTGCCGCCCCAACGGGACGCAGAATGTGAGATGCATAGCCTCAGTTAATATTAGCAATGTTATTTAGATAGAAGTTTTACATAGTGTGTTTGCCTAACCATTTCTCATAGCTAATCCATGTTTTAGCATATGCTGCCATCTAGTGGCCTTTCTTGGTATCAAACATGTTCTGTGTTACCTTTGTGACGACATATTTCCTCTTTATGTTTGCCCCTCCCTTCTTCCTGTGTGCAGTGCTTCCTGTGTCATGGCCACAGCTAACAAGCCACATGTAACAAGGACACACATGTAATCTGCACAGAACGTATGAAAGGCATCATCTTTTGACCGCACAATACTGAAACCATTAATTCTGCTGTTCCTATCATCTGCTGTAACCCTGATGTTAAAGAATAAACACCTCTTTTGAATGAATCGGTATTGACGAGTTCAGCTATCTGACAAGGATTGTCCGCAGTGAGTATATCTGCTTATACAGGCCAGGCATAGAGGTCTCAGCAAGGGATATATCTCTATCACAACAATCGGAGTCAGAATAGTCAAAAGATGCATAGAATTCTTACAGCCTGCTGTGTATATGTGTGTGCCTAATCTGCAATCAAGATCAGTGCCATCCGCCATCTAGTGTAAGCACATGGTCGCACAAGCTTACTGCACTTCATGTGAATGATTCTCTACATTGAACTGTGTTACCCCACCTGTCTAAGCTGCTGTTCGTCTTCTTAACAAGACAGTACCATTTTTTGCAAAAACGTGAAAAATGTCTAGACAAGGCTCTGAGCACTCTATTATGGCTGAACCAACGCAGATACATCATGCCTCTGAACCCGCAGACGTACAGGGAGCAGAGTCTGCAGATATTGCCGAACAGAGAGTACGACCCAAACGTACAATAAAACCAACACAGAAACTCAGAGAAAACTATGAATACACTAGAGATGAGTTCTCCAGCAATCTGTCAGACCTCTGGGACAGAACTTCACACTGCATCTCAGTTTTGTCACACTTTAATGATCAACCAGCTGAATTGAGAGACTCTATAGATCGCCTATCTGCTGCGTATGAACGTTACCAGCGACTGTCTGCAAAATACACAGCTTTCTTGCAGGACTGTAATATAGAGGACT
>NW_017308677.1:154859-155416 GCF_000935625.1 Nanorana parkeri
GACTCCTATTTTGTTAAGCCGCAAAGAAACATATTAAAAAGTATGATAAAAATAAAACTTTTATTTAAAGGTATTAAACTTGTCGGCACAATAGAAGTATTCTTATCACATAAAACAACAGAAGTTAAACAATAAATATCAAACTACAATAGAGTCTATAGAAATAAAGTGTCGGGTTGTCATGCCGATCCCTTTCTTCAATTGAGTGCATCTAGAAAAGTAAAAATAGGAAACAGAACACCCGACTACGTGTTAAATGAATGAATTACTATATGTCCAATTATACGAGAAATGTATTCCGGCGCATAACAATTTGTTTGAGAATGTGCGGCGGCCATGTTGGCCACCGGCGTGTTCTGTGAATGTGTGCCACCATCTTGGAGGCGGGGAGCATGACGTTACATGACGCCATGCATGCGAGACATCACACGCCGATATTGGCCCCACCATCTTGGTGTATACCTAGATATAAACCAAGATGGCGGCGGTGTTATATGACCTCATGCGCCCCGCCTCCAGAACAAGCCAATGGCTGAATCCAAAATAGCATAAAAAAG
>NW_017308677.1:155467-156078 GCF_000935625.1 Nanorana parkeri
TCTCCTCTCGTCTTAGAAAATCTGTGGGGGGGGGGGGGGGGGGGGGGTAATTTTCACTTTTTTAAAATCATTTTTTCCATTTTGTTAAAAATGTTTTATTTTTTATTTTCATTTTTTTCCCATTTTGTGCCGCCCCAACGGGACGCAGAATGTGAGATGCATAGCCTCAGTTAATATTAGCAATGTTATTTAGATAGAAGTTTTACATAGTGTGTTTGCCTAACCATTTCTCATAGCTAATCCATGTTTTAGCATATGCTGCCATCTAGTGGCCTTTCTTGGTATCAAACATGTTCTGTGTTACCTTTGTGACGACATATTTCCTCTTTATGTTTGCCCCTCCCTTCTTCCTGTGTGCAGTGCTTCCTGTGTCATGGCCACAGCTAACAAGCCACATGTAACAAGGACACACATGTAATCTGCACAGAACGTATGAAAGGAGAAATAACCAAGTTGTCGGGAAATGAAGAACGCAACCGCAGGAAGTCGAACTTCACATCCCGAATGAGCTTGCGCATGGAGCGGAGACCTAGGTCGTTTCCCCCTGACGTGTAGGAGTAGCACGTCGGTCACTCTGTCTAACCTGGCATACCGGTGCACCTCCGGGACCA
>NW_017308678.1:0-778 GCF_000935625.1 Nanorana parkeri
AAAATTGTTCTCTTTACATTTTTGGAGGGAAACAGGAATACGGTAATTTTTGAAAATATGGGTTATGTAGTTACCTAGAGGAGGGGACTGGGAAACACCCCAAAAAAACATTAAAAGCCAGCCCCCCATGCAACCCCGGCCCTAACCGCCATGCTTCTTAGATATATGGGAAGTCAAAAAGCAGTCCAAACGAGGGGTGGGTAACAGCCACTAAGAAATACAGTGGACATGGAAACCTTACTAAGAGAATATCCAAAGGAATCAATGTCTGAAAAAGGCTAGCAAAAAAAGGGAAAGCAATACATAGAAAAGCACAAGGAAAGTTCCAGGGAGTAAGCTGGTGACCCAGAACAGGGCAGGTAGCACTACAAATGGGAGACTGCTATATAAGGTGAAAATCAGACACCACCTTAGGGAGCAAGGAGGCTTCATGGCTAGAAACCACTTGATCCATATTTATTGTGGACAACAAGGAAAGGCTTCTTGCAGGTCAACGCTGCAAATTCAGAAAAACATCTTGCAGAAGTTATGGCAACAAGGAAGGCCACCTTGGCACCGGGGTTCCTAGAAATAGATTTTGACCATACAGATAAGGTCTGAAAAACTGACATAGGGGTCTATTCGCAAAGCAGCCAAAGGATCTAGCCATAGGTTCGGCCGATCCTCGGCTAGCTTCGGCCCAGGACTCCTTCGGTTCAGTAGAACCGAAGGGCTGATGTACGGGCTATTCACATAATCCCGTACAGCTCCCGAACTTAGCCGAGCGGCTCAGTCGGAG
>NW_017308678.1:1823-3170 GCF_000935625.1 Nanorana parkeri
GTTAGGCTCTTTATTATCTAACTTGATTCTTTCAAGATATACGGTAATTTGAAATGTTTTATATTTTATGAGTAACTTGTAAACCTTCGCTTATGCTGAATTTGTATTCTTTTGTCATTAAAAATGTAAGACATAAATAAGGAATTCATAAAAAAAAAAAAACCTAAAGGTTTAATAGCAGGGCCTGCAAGTGCAAACAGTGCCTTAAAGAGGGATTGTAGCCACTTGTCTGCCGGGTCCTTAAAAGACAGGAGAGTTCTCAACAGGGACAGTGAGTGTCTTGTTCAGCAAGAAATAGCCAGTCCACAACTGGGACCACCCACTTGTTAAAGGAAGCCATCCTCAATAGGATATTAAAGGGCAAACTTGCTTTTTTAGGATACACCCAGCCCCATATAACACCCATGTAACACCATTGCAGAGACAAGTCTATAATTGTGCCACTTTATAGATCGCTGGTCCGGCCTCATCTGGAGTACGCAGTCCAGTTTTAGTCTCCAATACTCAGAAAAGATGTCCTTGAGCTGGAAAGAGTCCAGCGGAGGGCAACCAAACTAATTAGGGGAATGGAGGACCAGAGCTATGAGACAAGGCTACTAAATTTAAACATGTTCACGTTGGAAGTAAGGAGATTAAGGAGGATATGATTTTCATGTACAAGATGTTCAATGGGGACAGAAACATTAGCAACAAACTCTTTACGATTAACTCCATTACAAAAACTAGAGGCCACCACCTAAAATTGGTGGAAAGAAAATTCCAGCACAAGGGGCGAAGGGGGTTCTTCACAGTAAGAGCGTTTAGGGTCTGGAACTCACTTCCACCGGCAGTGATTTCAGCTAAGAGTGTGGAATCGTTCAAGAAGCTTTTGGACGATTTCCTGAGGTACCGTAATATACAGGGGTACAAGTACTCATAAGAATGAGATGATACATGGACCTAAACATACGCACACATCAGCAATAGGTTGGACTTGATGGACTTATGTCTTTATTCAACCTCAAATACTATGTCACTATGTAACTGGGAAGGTTTTTGGAGGTTTAGGCATTTTAATGGACCCGAGACTTGTGACCTTTGAAAGGGTCTACACTAATAGCCCTAACTGTAAACATGTGCACACCTTATCTACAAGAACAGAAACAGTCGTTGAGCTTGTTAGAAATGTCTACCGACAAGTCTTCTTCCTGAATGGATTCTTGAGAAGCAGAATCCTTCTTCACATGCTGAATAATGGCAAAGAGGGTAGAGTCAGAGAGAACTAAAGAGAGGGTAGGAGAGGTGGTCTGCTTGCGGCCCCTGAAGTCTGAAACCTGGAAAGGATCAGCCATCTTCCCTAGGACCTCA
>NW_017308678.1:3254-3560 GCF_000935625.1 Nanorana parkeri
TGCTACTGTCAATTTCTATATTGTTATTAATTATCTTTTGAAAATAAAAGAATATTTCTTGCTGCTAATTCATGATGATTAACAAATATATAAAATGTCTGTAGTATCGCTCTTTGTGCCTAATGCATGCTAGCTGTTGTAAGCTGTGAGTAAGCTAGAATTAAATGTTTATCTAATTAACAAATTCTGATAAAAAAAAATATAGTAATGCTTCATTCATAAAGGGGAGATCTGGCATTGTCAGAGGTGGCTGTAGACTTTATGTGGCCTTAGGTGAAACTCAAACGTGAGGCCCCCACATATACA
>NW_017308678.1:5923-43501 GCF_000935625.1 Nanorana parkeri
CCCACCATAGACCCCGACACAGATCCTGAAAATCCCCCCTGGGACCGGGTTGATGATTTTTACAGATCCTGCACAGCCCCCGAGACCCTGCAGTCTCAGGGGGCTGTGCAGGATCGTGGTTGGCTCTGCCCACCATAGACCTCGCAGAGCTCACCACAGATCCTGCAAAACCCCCTTGAAACTAAGCAAAGCCCCCCACAGATCCTGCAGAGACCGTGCAGGATCTCAGGGGGGCTCTGCAGGATCCGTGGAGGGCTTTGCAGACTGCAGAGCCTCCTCAGATCCTGCAGAGCCCACCAAAGGGTATTGCCCAGCACACCTGAGACTCTTTGGTGGGCTGTGCAGAATCTATGCTGGGCTCTGCCAGCACAATTCTCTTACCTTGCACGGCCTGACCTCTTTGGAACGCGGTCTCCTTGTCATCTTCGCTGCCCGACTGGAGCTTCGGCCAACGCCTCCCTCCTCCTCCGTCAGTGTCTCTGCCTCTTCCGTGTCTCCTCCTCTTCCGTCTCGGGGGCACTCGACAAATTTTTTCTCTCATGGGGGCCGTATGCCACATTTATACTTTAAAATAAAGTGTAACTATATCCAGTTTAAGTATACGCACTAGAAATAGAAACCAAGATGGCGCCTCCAGGACAGACTACACCCAAGACGAGGACGTCAGAAATCTGGAAGGAGGTTACGCTTTAATGAATCAGTCCAATTATAACCTAGAAAGCTATCGTAAATGCTATGTTTACATATACACTATCAGCTGCCTATATAAGACACAACAATGCGGAATAATAAATAAGAAGTATCTTTACTCTGACTCTCGGTGTCAGCGTGTTTTATTTATTCACTGATAGTGTGCACACTTTGTACTGAATTAGGCCCAGGGACAGATATATGTCGGATTCTTGATGTCCGAGTCCTAAACAGTTTGGCGCCCATCCTGGGGCCTCGGGTTCTGTACCGAAGGACAGCCGATCGAGAGGAGGCTGGGGCACACCAACACACGAGGCAGCAGAGACTGATCACCTCTGATAAATACGGTAAGAGATAACATTTAATATCTTGCCAGTATATCCTGTCTCTGTTTTGGTCTGTCTCTGTGCTCATATCGGCTTCCCACGGTCAGCAAAGAAAAAACAGGTAACGCAGCTTGCCCGAGGTCCATTGATAAAGAACCTGTGTAATCTATATCTGTCACCTTTATATGTTGTGTGTTGTTATATGTATTTGCCTGTGGTAGGGTTGTGGAGATATCAGACGAAAAAGGTGGTCACAGATGATATGTACTGACGTGCTTAAACTCGGACCCTGGGTGGAGGATAAATAAATTGTGCGGTAAAGCACGGGTATCCAGCCCAGGGGGGGCGTCAGGGGAAGTAAATGAGCTAAGCGCGGGAAACCTGTGGCAGGAACTCTGAATCTCACCACCTTGCCATATGAGTCGGTAGTGTCATGTCATGTCCTGAGTGTGTCTGTGGTTTACTGCTAGGCATACACGAGGTTAATGTAGTCAGACAGTCAAACCAGGGGAGAAGGGGGGCATAGAAGCGCATATAAGTCTGCCCACAAGTTTGCAGCTGCAGAGCTGGAGATAAGAGGAATTCCGCGGTCTGAAAGATTAGGTGAAATTATGTATTGAACTGAACTTTCATCTTTTAAGCCTTGTTCAGTGGTAGAATTCTCGCCTGCTCGTACAGACAGAGTTATATGTTGGAGAGTGGTCCAAAGAGAGGGACAGGTGACGGTTAGAGGTATTGTCGGACCCTCGAGTCCAAGACAGCTTCATACAACCATCCCAAAGACCTGAGCCCGGACACATTAACTTTCTAATAGCTAACAATGGGACAGAAGTTAAGTAAGCCGGAGGAGGGTAGTTTAGCGTGTGACTTAGTATCAGATCGGGCAGGGCGAGAGGCTGTGCGGGAGGGACATATTGTAGAGAGGTGTCCCCGCCACCAAGAACAGTTGGAGGACTGTGAGGAGAACAAGAAAGAACGAGTGAGAGGTCTCGGGCTTTGGTTAGGAGAACGAGAGAGAGAGAAGATGGGACAGAAGCTGACAAGACCAGCAAAGGGTGTTTTGACATGTGAGTTGGTGGCGGAGAGAGGGGGGGGAGTATGTGATAAGGTTGAAGAAAGTTGGATGGCCAAGGCCATCCACAATGAAAATTGGATAGAGCAGCAGGTGCAGCAGGGAGGACAGACTGTATTTGCGTATTACCAATGTGCCAGCGAGAATGAATCATTGTTCACGCTAACTGAAAAATGCCAGCCCCCACCCTGTGATGGAGGCGTCTCTTCCTGGGTATGTCCCAAGTGCATGGCACAGAATCCCCAATGGCAGAACGCCTGCGCGAGCTGCAGCCCGCCCACCGGCCAACGCCCCCTTACTGCCTGTGTTAATGCCCACGAATGGCGGCCATTTTAGTACACCCCAGTCCACCGGAAGTCCCGCCCCTACTACACCCGGTGGCAGCCATCTTGGTATACCCAGCCAACACC
Organism: Nanorana parkeri; assembly: GCF_000935625.1. Lineage (NCBI taxonomy): Eukaryota > Metazoa > Chordata > Amphibia > Anura > Dicroglossidae > Nanorana > Nanorana parkeri. The sequence continues at coordinate 8,422 of NW_017308678.1, forward strand.
CCGGAAGGCCTACACAGCCTGTAACTTCCCTTTATCCAGTGTTAAGAGCTGATGGTACTTACAATGTATGGATATGTTCCTTCTCGAGCTTGATAAAGAGGTATCACTCCTCGAAACGCGTTGCTCACTGCCCTTCCATCCCGCCACTACCCTCTTTCTATCACAGACCCCACTGACAGCCGACAATTTTTAGTCAACGGCTCCCGCACACTGCCCCAGTCTGCGCTGACTGTGACCGAGCAGCACGATTCACAGCCGCGGCCACAGCTGTTCAGCCTGTTTCTGACACCGCCGATTCTTTCCCACAACTACTTAGCCCCTGGACTCACACAGCGGGCCACGGACTGAGTCCCCATTCTTGTGGTTCCTCTCCCCCCCTCTCCCCCTCGTCCACAGTCTCCTCTCCCTGTGTGGATGCACATCTCCCGGCACACCAGTTCCAGATAGACTCCACGGATGACCCGATCCTTCACACCGGCCGTCCACCCTCTGGTCCCATGATTTAAAATGTAAGTGCTCATCCTTTTGTTTCCTCAGCTATTCATTGGTTTTTCGCCCTTTGCATCCATTGTCACATGATTTTCCCTGTCACCTCCCCTGGGTCGCTCGACACGGTTAGTTAGCCCACCTAGTGTTGCGCCCTTTTTGGTTTTCTGTTTTTGGTACTTACAATGTGCCACCCATAGAACCTCAAACCACTATTATGCCTATAGTGCTGCCCGATACAACCACTGCACATGCAGGTGGTGTGCTAGTTCTCCCACAGGTGGGGCCTGCACAGGGGGGAGATGCTTACTGGCCAATAATGGGAAGGAGTTTACAGACTGCAAGGATTGTTGATGACAATTATTTTATTTCTGGTGTGGAATTCTGTGAACAACTGTGTGATTGGGCAAGGGAAAGACTGGCCGACCGAGCCACGAGTATCCAGAATGTTACCCAAGATAAGACAGAGTCAGTGGAAAAGTTTTACACTAGGTTGTCACAGGTTTTCTCACACCTAGGATTCAGAACACCTGGGCCATCTACACTAGGATTTGGGCAAGCCTGTGTCACCCTCCCCCTTCATGGCAGTACATACAGGGGATACAGGGGGCCCATTAGCCAAGGTGACCTTACCCATTGAAGGACACCCAACCACGTCGTTTTTAATTGACACAGGTGCAGCCAGAAGTGTGCTCAGAACAGAAGACCTGCCTGCCCCCTCCTACCTTTCTGACATTGATATATCCTGCGTGGGAGTGGATGGGACCCCCCCCGCAACAGCCCACTGACCCTGCCCCTACAAGTTGGGACGTTCCCAGGCCTACTTACCCGGTTTGTGGTATCGTACACCTGTCCTCTGAATCTCCTAGGCGCAGATGTTCTGTCCAGACTCCATGCTTCAATTGTGTTTTCCCCAAATGGGAACATTACTGATTCCCCTACTAATGTCTTTGGAAGAGTCACCTGCCACTGGAGTCCCAGCAGATGTGTTGAGCAGGATTCCAAGCTACTTGTGGTCCACAGGACCTGAAGATATTGGACTTCCCCATGCAACACACTTTTGTTCCCAGTGAAAACGAAGACGCCAAAAGGGGAACCGGAAAAGTACAGGATGGTCCAGGATCTCCGGTCAGTGAATGACACCACGGTCTTGCAAACACAGATGGTGCCAAACCCTCAAACTCTGCTTGCAGGAATACCTCCAACAGCGAGGTACTTCACAGTGGTGGACCTGGCAAATGCATTCTTCATCCCTCCTGTAGATACCTCTTCACATTTACCCATGATGGACAACAATACACCTGGACGGTAATGCCACAAGGAGCACAGAACTCTCTTTGCTGATGCCACCTCTCTATGATGCTCTGAGGTCTGATTCCTTCCAAATGTACCAGGAAGCAATCTCCAACTTCGAGATTCTCAAGCAAGCTATGTCATCAACTCCTGCTCTAGGACTCCCAGACTATGAGCAGACCGTCAAGCTTTTTGTGTGTGAACGTCAAGGACATGCTACAGGTGTGCTCACCCAGTCCCACAGCAACCGCCTGTTGGGCACATGGAGCAGCCCACCTGTCGAAGAACCTTATGAACTTCCTCATCAACAAGTATTATACACCACCTGGAATCACCACATTGACAAACAACTTGTGCAGGTCATGTGCTATCTGTGCAACCCAGGACGCACAGAAAAGACACCAAAGAAGCATCTGGCAAAACCGCTGTACCCCTTCCAGAGAATACAAATTGACCACATCCAAATGCCAAAGAGTGGGCGGTTTGAGTATGCCCTAGTGGTCGTTGATATGTTCTCTGGTTGGCCAGAAGCTTATGCAGTAACCAACATGACTGCCAAGACAACTGCAAATAAACTTTTAACTGAAGTAGTGTGTAGATACGGAGTCCCAGAAGTGATAGAGAATCTCTCTGCACCAGTTTTCATAAAATCCCCTAGTTTGAATTGCTAGAGCTGAAATCACTTTATATGAATAGCTTGCAAAAAAGAGAAAACCAAAATATATATATTAGGGATGCACCGATATATCGGCCGGCGAAACATATCGGAAGGAAGCTATAACTGAACACTCAGACAGGCCTATCCACATCCAAGCAGTGGATAGTCACCTCCTTAGGATGTTTCAAAGTAGGAAAAAAAGGAAGCCAAAACAATATCCCCATTCAGATAGAAGGAATCTTTTGGTCTGGAAACAACCGTATTAATGTGAAGAAAAAGAGCCTTGCACGCAAGAGTAGCAAGCTCCGAAACTCTCCTAGCGGAGGTAATAGCGACAATGAAAACAACCTTGCACATAAGGTTCCACAGCGACAATGGAGAATGTCTAGGCCATGTCTGCAAGCATCCTTAGGCTGACAACCTAACATCAAGAGATATACATCAGGCATCCCTCACATGGCAGAGGATCTCCTAAAATACTTTGGGGAATAGAGACCAACCCCCCCCCCCCCGAGTAGACTTCCTGTCAAATGAGGAGATCTGCCTGCCAATGGTGCGCTCTTGGGATGTGCCCGATACATAAGGCTGGAACCTGACATTTTACCCCGAACAGGATCAGATCGGCTTCCTGCTGCACAATACAGATTCTGGTTCCACCTTGGTGGTTGATGCAGGTCACAGCGATGGCGTTGTCAGACTGAACACCAACCAGCAAGCCCTGAAGGTGACCTGACAGATGAAGGGAGAAGCAAACCGCTTTTAACTCCCAAACATTGCTCAGCTGCCTGGATTCCCTCGGTGAGTAGGCCCCCTGGATCAACATCCCAAGAAGGATTTCCCCGCTGGATCATAAATCCAACGCAATAGGGCGATCCTTGCCTTAGCTGACAGATGCATTGGGCAGTCTAGAGAAGTAGTCTGCTTGCCCCATGCTGCCCCATGAATGCTCAGTTGCAGCGGTCTGGAATGGAACTGAGTGTAGGGTGTGCACAGCATAAAAGTTTGTTTTGGACGAATTTGTTTTGTTTGATGAAAGAATAATTATGCTGTTTCGTATTTGGAGGCAACGAACCTCTGAATCCGAAATCGCACATTCAAACAGTAAAACGTGTGGTGGCCATATTGGCCACTGACACGTTCTGTGCATGTGTGCCGCCATCTTGGAGGCAGAGCCCATGACGTCACATGGTGCCACGCATGCACGAAGTCAAGTGACGTCATACGCATGTATGGGCACCACCATCTTGGCGTACCCAAGATGGTGGCGCGCATGCACAGAGCGCATTGGTGGCCAATATGGCCTACACACGTTCTGTAAACTAATTCATATATGCCTGAATATAGTTTTTCATATATTCGTCCTATAATAATTCGTTATTTTGGATTCTGAACAAGCGCCAAATCAACAGAACTTCGTTGATATGCAAGTTCGTCTGAATCCGAATGCACTCATTCAGCTGGTGAAGAACCATCCTTCCCTGGACCATGCCCAAATCTAACCGTCGGTTTGGTTCAACCAAAGACTTCCAGAGGTTAAAAAAAACAGTAAACATATATTAATAGTCCTCTTGTAGAGTCTCTTGTAGAGTCCATCCTCTTGTAGAGTCTGTTTAGACTGAACCATCATAAGAAGGTCAGCCAGATAAGCCACAAAGCCAGAACCCTGAGAACAGAGGGGGCAAGGATTGAAGCCAACACTCTGGTAAAAATCAGTGAAGCTGTGAACAGGGCAAAGGATAAAGCCACAATTGAAAGTTCTTCTCTCCCAAAGTAAAACACAGAAAGCATTGATGAGAAGGGACAATTGGCACATGCACGTAGGTGCCCTTGATGCCCACTGATGCAAGAAATCTCGCTTCAGGAGGGAGGCAGTTATGAGGTATGCCGATTCCATATGGAACTTGCATACCCGCGAGACCTGGCTTAGTGACTCCAGGTCCAGGATGGGCTGTACTCTCCCATTTGGCTTGGCAACTGAGAACAGTCCCATTTGGCTTGGCAACTGAGAACAGATTGGAGTAGAACCCTTCAATCCCACCTGCCCTGGGCATCTCAATCCCAGATGACCGCAAAGGTGAATAAACGTCCCCCTACTTGTACCACAGGAGGCTCCCCCCATTGAGAGGAGAGCTTGGTACCAGGTTTCTCAACCTTGGAGGGACCAGAGCATACATAACAGAGGTGGGGTAGTCCTAAACCTGGAGGAGGAGTTCCGAGAGGGACAAAAGAACTTAAAGGAGAACTATGGGGTTAAGGCTTTTCCCCATAGTTCTCCTTAGGGTAATGGGAGGACACAAACTAGCGTCCTCCCGTCACCCTAGGCTCAGTATACCGCGAGCTGTTGCTCGCGGTATACTGAGATGCCGCAGTATACCGCGAGCTGCTGCTCGCGGTATACTGAGATGCCGCTGCTGAAGCGGATCCCGACAATTGTGCCGGGATCCGCCCAGCTGCGTGACTGACAGCTGGCTCTGCCTATTTAGAGGCAGAGCCAGCTGTACCCGCCCCCTCCCCCGTCCGTTCCGCCAGTCAGCGCTGGCGGATCGCAGCGGGAGGAGGGAATTCAGCCCCTCCCCTGTCACAGCAGAGAGCCGTGACAGGATCGAGAGGTGAGCGAACATCGGTATGTGTTCGCTCACCTCCCAATCTACTGAGCCGACCTGTGACAGTCTCATTGTCACAGGTCGGATAGAACTATGAGGTGAGTGAAAAGCACTCACCTCATAGTTCTCCTTTAACTGGATCTACTGTAGCTGACGGAGCTTTGGCCTTCTGCTTGCTGGGCAAAAGAGAACTCTTCCCACCCATGACCTGCTTAATGAAAGCATCAAATTCTTCCCCAACAGATGCTCTCCTGCGCATGAAATTCTCTCCCGACGTTTCATGAGCCCTATGTGTTTTAAAGTCTCACACCTGGTGCGGTTTTATTTCTATATTTAAAACTAGACATGTGCACCAGCAAAAAATTTGTTTAGTTTAGTTTCGTTTTGAAAAAAAAAAAAAAATTTGTTTAGTTTAGTTTCGTTTTGAAAAAAATAAAATAAAAATTAGTTTAGTTTAGTTTCGTTTTGAAAAAAAATAGTTTAGTTTCGTTTCGTTTTTCGGGTCCGAAATGAAATTAGTTTCGGACGAAATTCGTTTATGAAAAAATAAAAATAAAAAACTTTACTCTTCAATGGCTGGACTTGAACCAGCAAACTTCACAATGGCAACTACTTGCAAACCTGTACCTCTATCCACTACTCTAAGTATAGAAGCATTTGATATACATGACTGCAATATGTAGCAGTTGACAGCTGAGGATGTCAAATGGGCGGAGCGAGCCATGACGTCATGGATTTTATAGCAAACCACACTTCTTAGTAAAGTCTGTTTATATAAACTGTACCCTGTGTGCACACGTTTGCACACTTTGTGGGTACATTGCATGAGCCTACCATTTGCTTTTTTGCACATGATTGATATGTCAATGTATACACATATCTTTTAGTAAATCAGGCCCACTTGGTTTTTAGGAAAATAATCTAAAGATACAGAGAGCAAAAAAGTAGGTAAAGGAAGTGGGAAGAAGTGTATAATAAGATAAGAGATGAGATTAGACAGAAAATAACATTCTATGTCACTGTATTACAAAACAAAAAAAAGTATCACCTTAAAAAAACTGAAGGGTTTATTAGTTGCTAAATATCAGTACCCCACAAAGGGGGGGTCAGAGAAAAAGTGCCTACATATCAGTTACAAAGATTATAGCTAACACTATAACATCACTTCCATTTAGAAAGCAGGAGGGAACGTATTGCCTCTGTAGACATGTAGTGTAGGGTCTTCATCACTTTTCAGGAATAGATCCTTATTGGTTTTTAGATGCTGAGATTACATTTTGAAATCCAACTGATATGCCAAAATGTATCTCTATACTGTACTGTATTCACTACTCGACCCTTTAATGGGGCCTTCAGCACTTGACTATGTCTCCAAATGGAAACATGACTTAAACGCATCTAATTTCGATCCCCGAAAATAAGACCTACCCCGATAATAAGACCTATAACTATTTTTGGGAATTGCTCAAATATAAGACCTACCCAGGGCCGGTGGCGGCATAAAAGGAAACTTGAAGAGCCGCGGGAGAGAATCAGCGGTGCAAACGAAGCCAGCGCTAGAGGAAGCGAGGCGGCAGCGGAGGGAGCAAAGCCAGTCTTCTAGCTTGCAGGAGAGAGGAGGGAGAAGGTAGGAAGGAAAGGCAGGGAAGTGGCTTGCTTCGCTGTGTATGTGCGTTTGTGAATACACACAGCTTGCTAGTGCGCGCATAGGCAGCTACAAAGGACCCTGCAAGGTAAAGGAGCCACCCAAAAACAGGATATCAGGACAGTGCTCAGGGGAAGAGCTGATTCTACAGGAAACTAAAACTTTTAAGCAACAAGCAGCATCCATTGTAAGTGATTTAATCAGCATTTAAAATAACTTAAAGAGGGGCGTGGCCGGCGCATGGCGGAGTGAGTCGCATCTTCCCTCTGCTCCCGTGCGTGGTGCCCCTTACAGCCTTTCTACAGCTCCATTGGCGACCTACAAACCTGATGGGTACCAAAAGACACCCCAAAGCACCTTCGGGCACGGGTGGACGTAAGTCGGGGAAACTTTCCACCTTCTTCCAGACCTCGCAGAGGTCGCCGCATTTACCCGCGGACCCGCCGGCTGGATTAGGCCTAGTGGAACGGGCCCGGAACTCGCCGCGTGAGGACTCCCCTGATGGACGGGATAACGCTCAGGCCGGTTTATCAACGCCACGGATAAGCCTCCCCCACTCCCCGTCGATGGCTTCGGTATCGGAGGAGTCGGTGGATCCGGCTGATTCTGGCCGGGAAGAGGGTGAGGATGACCTGAAGGCCTATATCCGCTCTCTGCCTACACGTGCAAAACATGGTCGTTCACATACCATACCACTGTCTGTATTTGTATTGTGTTGTCCTTGTTTTGTCTTGTCTTGCGTCCACTGATCTGTCTCCCCCCCACCCCTCCCCTCCCCTCTACGCTTAATGAGGTATACGGAGCCGTACGGCACAGCGGCGGATGATCATATGCTTTTTATCGCTCTAAGCTCATCATTGGTTTCTATGGCTTGAAGATACCCCCCATGTAAGGAGTCATTTGATTGTACTGGGTCCTGCGGACCAACTTAACTGTATACCTGTAGATCCCCTGAAAATGTGCTATGTATGTTATATATTTTTTCCCTTGTTTGAAATGAATAAAACTTTATTTGACTAAAATAACTTTTATATCACTTTAAAATGGTCCACTGACTATTCTGAAGGTAGAGTATAGCTAGAGAGACACAGGGAGCCAATTATGATGCTACAGAAGGATTACAGTAAACAACAAGGATCCGTGTATGAAAAGAAGAGAACAACCATCTACACCTGAGAGCTCTCTACCAAATTATAACAACTCTTATTAGAGTGACACTGTCTAGCCAGAACCCCACTGTGTTTAGTGATTCCTCCCGCTGACCCCTATTTCACTAACGTGTTCTGTTGTGATTTAGGACTCTCCCTGGACCAACCACTGAGAACAGCAGGAGACAGAGAAGATGAACACTGCTGCAAGTGATATTTTAATAAAATGTTAAAAGTTTTGGACGATACACGCTATAGTTTGTCTGCTTCTTCCCCTTTGAGTAATGATTTATGTGGAATGATCGGAGCGGGGGATTATAAAGGACAAGTAAAAGAGTTCAGGTACAGGTATTCCTCCCGGGGGAATAAGGGAATTATGTGAAGAGACCTGTATAGTGGGTCTAATCGGAAGGTGAGCACCTCTCTGTGTGGTGTGAGGTTACGATTTTCACTGAAGGTGAAGGATTATCTGGTCCTATTATCCTTTGTAATCACTGTGGACAATATGGTTTTACGGATATACAGCAGATGGATTGTGGACACTTTGCTATTTCTTTTTTTAGCACTTATTGATTGTAAAGCATCACTATAGGACTTGTATTATTATCAGTATTTTGTGGCACACGTTTTTCTATTACAGCTCAGCACGTATAGTAATACTTGGCGGTGTAGGCAGCAGGAGAGAAAAGTATTTATTTTGCAGGGGCTCATTTTAGGGGTTAGGTTAAGTCTTTCCCTATATTTAAGTCTTACAGCAGTGCTTTTGTGTAGTGCAGGGGTACTGAATTAAAGCTAAAAGGAGGTCCAGTGAGTTAAATTTTCTTCACTTGGTCCATGTCCGGACCGCAGTCCGCCATTTAGGCTGCATGCACACCAGCAGCTGTGCTACAACACAGAAGCATTGCACTGTTTACTTCTTTTGATAGAACTTTAGTGAAATGTCACGAGTGACATTTCATTAAGTTCTTTGGGCACCGCGCAGTGCGATGTGGTTGCATGCAGTACTTTTTTTCCGTGCAAACCACCGCAACAGTGGTGTGAACTGAGCTCATTAATAACAAGGCATTCATAATCCTAGCATTGGGGTTACACTGGAAAAAGTTGGTATCCTAACAACGTTTTTGGAACGCTATTTAGGGACACTTGGTGTAGGAAATACGTTATATTATTTTATTTTAGGGAGCTACAAAATGATCATTTGTTCTTGGTGTGGGGGCCTCGTACTAAAAACTATGGATCTTTGGTGCAGTTACAGCTAGAGAACCTCCACCCCCATCATACTCACCATTCCAGATCCAGTGCACTATCACTGACTAGATTGCCTGTCCACTCATCAAAAATCTTATTGTACATGCAGCCTACAATCCCACCTATTCTTATGGAGTTTGGAGTACGAGGCCACCTCAACGCTAAAGGAAGCCTTTCCCAGTGAACCTCCCTCCTGCCCAAAACTTGACACCTGTTCTGCTGCATTTCCCCTCATCATGCACTGGAAACCAAAGCACTGAAAGCATGTAAGTCACATGTTGAAACCATGAAGTGTTAGATCCTGCTACCAGAAGAAGCTACTCTGAATCCATGGGACCATTTAATTATTTTACTGCCATGGATGTAAGGGTTATGTCAGAACAAGCTGGCTGGCTCAGTAACTCTTACATCCTTGGCTTTCCCTTAGGTCAGCCTTTCTCAACCAGGGTGCCATGGCATCCTAGGGTGTCTTCTGGCTTCCTCAAGGATGCCTCGAAATTTTCCCACAGTGTCATGCCTTTCTATAGTAATCAGGCCTCTGAAGTGAAGGGGGCTTCTGATATTTGAAGGGGGCACCTGATGTAATGGGGAACTGATGTGAAAAGCAGGATTTTGATGTGAAGGAGGTGCTTTTGATTTGAAGGAGGGGCTCTGATGTGAATGAGGAACCCCATTTTTCTGTGTTTTAGCATGGGGTCCCCCATTAAAATCCATACCAGACCCCAATCTGGGGGTCGTTTTGTACATTTAGGTTTTTAATATTTCAGACTGGGGTGCCTCGATATTTTGCATACTTTTAAAGGGCACCACAACTGAAAATAATTGGGGAACACTGCCTTAGGCCATAAGCTTTAGTAGCCATGAACTTATAGCAGCAGGGTCCCCCAGACTTCCTAAATAGCTGTGATCAGTGGCTGACAAGCCCTCGATTGCTGCCATTCATAGAATTGTGATTTTTTACCATTTTGCCTAATTCAAAAAGCCAGTATAGAGAAAAGGTAATAGTGGGGAAAAAAACTATTCTGGGTTCAACCATTTACTTTTGGGATATACATTTTTAATGGTTGGCATTACTGGTGGCATGGCAGCGATTTGTTCATTGCCTAAGTACATTGTGTGCTGGAAGGTGTCCCCTTTTCTCATCTCAGAAAGTTGGGAGGTATGTATACATTATGCACCAGCCCTATTTGTCACAGCTTGCCTATTCAAAATGGGCCATATGACCAATTCTAAATGTTGTATGCAGCCACAAGCTGACTTTGTTCATTTACTATGGATTTGCCCAGTAATTCCCTCTTATTTGAAACAGATACTAGATAATATATCCTCCCTGTTACCCTGTCCTATACCTTGTGGTATGCATATTTGGTATTTTGATGATGATTTCTGGCCTTATCCATGAAACTCTTCTACAGCATACTCTATTTGAATGTAACAAAGGAGACATACGAGACAATGTTTTGTTGTTTGTGTTTTATTATTGTTTATTGATGATAAACTCTCCTGTAAATCTTTGCTTTATAAACTCTGTACTGTAAAAAAAATGTTTGAGCTCAATAGACAAAGTTTAACATATATACAGTATACGCACACACACTATATATATTTCTAAGTATAGACTGTAATCATATATGTACATGAGGGAAGACATAGGGGGTTATTCACAAAAGGGTGAAGAGTTTGGAGAAGACAGGAGAAGTGAACAATCTAGGACAACATAGCTGATTTGGAAAGTGAACTGAATTGAAAAAATTCCCAAATCAGCTATTTTGTCCTAGATTGTTCACTTCTCCTGCCTTCTCCAATAGTTGCTCATTACATGCCTAAAGCATATCTAAACCCAAGAACCACAGATGTGATATAATGCAGCTTAACATTCCTTAAATGTAGTAATTGATCTGTTATCCAGCCAGAAATACAGTGTCCTTGTAACTTCCTGTGTACTGAACTGAAATATCACACAATTCACACAATGCTATCAGCCTTTCCAGGTCTCTTCTGTGCACCACAGAAAACTCCTCTCCATGTTATGCAGATGATGAGAAGAGGAAGTGTTTTGTAGTCCTAGCACACTTGCTTTCCTAGCGTGATGATACTGCTCCTCCATAGATAAGAGTACTGTGAGTAAGAGTTGTCACCGTAGGACAGGAAGTTTGTTACTGGCAGGATCACCAGGTCCATATGTACTTTTGGCCCTGACTCCTGCTTTGCAGAGCAATCCCATGGCTGTACTTTATTGATCTTTCTCACGATGCAATTTAATATATCGGCAAATTCACTAAAACCAATGCACTTTCTTTGTGGCTGATATCTAAACTCAACAGTTGTTACAACCCAAACTCCACTTTCAGTTGTTTTATTATTCATAATTTAGTACATCTGCCATTTTAAACTAAACAAAAACAGCTCTGTCTGCAATTTTCCAGAACTGCTCCCTGCAGACTCACCTGAGTGTGGGCTTCAAGAAGGTAGACAGAGTCATTGTACTGACTAATTAGCAAATCCCTACATTTAATAACATAGATATGGAAGAGCAAACATCAAAAAATGTCATATCCAAAACACTTTCAGGTAAACACTAGGGGGCATATTTATAAAGCAGCTGACATTCACCAAACATTAACTACAGGTGAATCTTCCTGGTGCACATGCTTTAAATTAGTGATTGCTTCACCACCAGTGAATGTTTGTGGTGAAATAGTACATGTAGTAGAAAACCAGCTGCACTCCTTACCGGAATAGTCGAAAACCTGCAAAGCAGGTGGGTGCTCGCAGCGACCACGGACGGCACAGTGAATAATGCAAATATAGTAAAGATTGTCACCAGCACACCAAAAGGTTTTGAAGCAAGAAGTCCTTTAATGACAAAATGCCATTCAGTACACTGCCATTCAGTACTGAATGGCATTTTGTCATTAAAGGACTTCTTGCTTCAAAACCTTTTGGTGTGCTGGTTAGACATGTGCGATTCGTTTCGTTCCGAATCGAAATTCGGACGAATTAGTGACAATCTTTACTATGTTTGTGGTGAAAGCCACATTCACTACTTTATAAATATGCCTGGGGTGGTGGATTCTTATTTTTCATAAGGTTTCCTTTAAGCACATAGGCCCTAAGATGTGCCCTGACCCTTTTGGTACCATCAAACCTTCCAGAGGGAACAGACAAGTGCATTCACGAGGTCGTTCCTGGCTGTAGACCATCTAGATTAGCGTATTTCGCAATGGGTATGGGAAGCTGTTTACAGTCAGTTGCGTTTGCTCAGTCTGTACAAATCAATGACAGATTGAAAGGCTCTATGGCTATCAGCATGTATTCTCACAAGGCGATAAATACCTGTGGATAGGGACAGATAAGTGGCCCTGGGCACAAACAGTCTGTATACAGATCCACTCATCTGTTCCTAGCTCCCTCGAGTGATTACATGCGAACAATGTCAGCCTGCCATTGATTTCCACAGACTTCCTGCCCACAGCCTAATGCAAACACCTGACCGTACCAGCCGCAGAAGTATGTTGCTAGAGACGGTGTCCGTCCAGGAACGGCAATGTGAATGTGCTCTAAAGGGATCACACTTCAGCTGTATTGATATCAATTGAAGGTGCTTCTAAGATCCTTCATAGGTTCAGAGCTGCATCAAGCTGCTTTGCATTCCCTATTACTTCTATGGGCAGAAATGCAAATATGATGAAATACCTGTGTACACAATCTCTATAAACTGGAAGGTACAACGCTCAATTTAATAAGCTAAAAGCATCATATTTGCTATAGCAGCCATTATTGTAAGCAGACAGACAATGAGAGCTGAAAATACCAATTATTATGGCAAATATCTGGCAAAGTTATATCTTAGTGAATTTAACAGTTTAGTTAAGGGCTTATGTAGACTAGGTGCTTTCCTGCAACTGAAGTACACATTTAATGCAGGTCAGCAGATTCCCATTTACTTCAGTGGCGCAGTGTGACAGTTCTGAGGCTGTTTGATCTGCTTCGGTTTGTATTTCCTTGAACACAGCAGGTCCCATTGAGATGTGTTTGCATTGCAGATTATATATGCAGCTTTTACACTGCATGCAAATGCATAGTCAACAACTCCTATCTACATCAACCCTTAATCCTGCGAGGCAAGCTGTCCATGGAAATGTGAAAAGTCTATGTTTGTTCTAAGCAGGGGAGAATAACCAATAATTAAAGTAGAACTCCTGACAAAACTTATTTTAGTTTAGAACAGATTGGGGAAAGGTTAGATCCTTGTGCTGTCATTGCTGCCTGTGTCCTCATTAAATCAGACCTTGCATTTAAAAAACGTGGTCTGCTTATTAAGCACTAGCCCACCACCCCATATCAACATGCCACAATCTGCTTAAAAAACAACTGTAGACAAAAGTTTAAAAACATACTTACCTGTCCAAATCGTCAAATGTATCATGCTTCACTGAAGCCAGGGCAAACGGCTCATCCTTACCAGCTCTGCGTATGTTCAAATGCAAAATATAATACAAAATCTTTGCTTACCTTTCACTCACATTTCGCACAGCAGAGGGTGGTGTTCCAATTCTTCTTTTGAGATCCTGGGAACTCTGGGTATCCCAAATCCCTCAAGAAGACAGTCGAGCACAGTGCAGGAGCTTCTTCTTGTGACATCTGGGTTCCTCAGCATTTCCAGGTTTTTGGCAGAATGATGATGATGTCACTGCTTAGGATCTGTGGGCAGAAGGTAAGTATAGTTTTCAACAAATTCCCAACAAAAGTGCATTTCTGCATTCTGACCTAGCGGGGAAGGGGGACGAGAATTTAATAAGCAGACCTTGCAATTGGCAATTCGACACACAGTTTTATTTAAATTGACCTTTCAGCTAAAGCAGAACTCTTATCTCCAACTATCACTTATCAAACACAGTTTGTTAATTGATTTTTTTTTGTTATATAGTTCAGTAATGCTGATTCTTAGGCAAAGATTATGCTTACTGTGAACCGCCCTCATTGAACCTCTGTTACATTTTAAAGCCCAACATCACATTTTTCATTGTCCACAAAATCCTGTGGTATCTCAGAACTCAAACGTTGCCAACATTTCCTTATTTTGCAGCCATAAGTGCACATGTGCACCACTTCATAAAGGGACTGGGTGCAAGAACCGGGGAGAGGCAACTGTCTCCAGATGACTTAACAACAAAGATGGTGACGGGGGACCAGAACTGAAGAGCAGCAGGTGAGAAGACAATGCGTGATTCAGTGGACTTGTATGTTTATGCTCAATAATCAAATGATAAAAGTAAGGGGCATATGGAGAATAACTTTCATGCGAAGGAGCAAGCTCCACTTTCCTTCACCCATTAATAGAGCATTTTTCGCATGCCTCCCTAACCTCTTACACAATAGCAAATCATTTCATTTTTTGGGGGAAAGTCTGTAAAAACGTCCTGCTTGCGCATCTAGGTGAGGATGACATAACCACTGCTTCCTGGGATGTACTAGGAGCCAGTGTTTAACTCGAAATCCCATGCATGCCCAGATGTGCTGCACATCTCTGCCTGCTATTTGACACCTGGCAGAGACCCAGGGCATGTCTGTGCTCGCGCAGACATGAAGTAGGTCTATGCATGGTCCCCAATACCTGAAACCAGGGGCATGCACATGTGCAGGCATGCCACAGGTCCCTTCCAAGTATTTGGGACGCAGCAGAGACCTTTCTCATCATGTATGCACATGTCAGGTCATCACATGTGCAGACATGCTGCAGGTTTCTGCAAGGGCCCAAATACCTGGCAGAGACCTGCATCACATCTTCACCTGTGAGATATTTCAAGATGGCAGGGAGCAGTGCCCGGAGAACTCCATGAACTAGTATTTTTCTCATTACCATACCGTGATCATTTGTATATATAGGGTAATTTGTCCTAGGTAGGGTGATGTTGAGTATTACTCTCAATGTCTTCACCTCTTCTATACAGACACATATAGCAACATTTTAAAAAAACTTCGTGGAAAAGTTTGAACTTTCCGATTGTTATTGCTGTCTCTGCTCAGGGGAAGACTGCTTTCACCTCCTATGCTTGTGACACCGAGACAAGAACTGTCATCGGTACAAGAAGCCACTGACAGAAATAACAACCTGAGAGACGAGGTCAGCCCTCCCCTCTTTATAGGAAATGTCACATTAGCAGCATGACCGGTTCAGCGCCCAGTCCCGCACTGACACCTCCGCCCTCCACCATCACAGCGACTGCTCTACCTGTTCCACGTGACGGGGTTTGTTATTGTTTACGTCACGCGGCTCACCCGCGATTGGCGAAAGCCGTGTCACGTGGGCGGCCAAGCTCCCCCTCCTCACCGCTCGATGGGCGGCTCCTACTTCAGGCTGTGGGAAAATGGCGGACGCGGATCGGCTGGGATTGAATCATACCGGCGATCTCTTCGCTTTGCCGAAAGAAAACGGCGAGCCGGCCGCTAAAAAGCCGCGGATAGACTCCGCCCACGGCGGGCAGCCGCTGTACGGCGAGAAAGAAGGGAGAGCGGGAGCGTCGGCGGAGCCGGGTGTCCCGGAAGAGGGGGAGGCCTCTGCGGAGGGAGTAGGCAGAGCGCACAATGATAGCTCGCCCCTTTCGGGCCTGTTAGGGGAACAGCGGCACCCAGCAATGCAGGCCGAGCAGGAGCTGATTAATGGAGACCTGGCGGAGCAGGCAGTCGAGTATGGAGGTGGGGCTCATTTATGTCTTCTCTGACCAGTGCGCGGCCGCTGAGCACTCCTGTACGGGAGGGTGCTGGGGACACAATTCCTCCACGGGTGGCTGCGCGCTGCTCTGTGATACCTGTCAATCAATGCACACCCCATTAGAAACTCTTTACTCATTCCTCCAGTGTATAGAGATGATGTTTTATTATGGCTCATTGGGGTTGCTGCAATTAAAGGATGTGTCTTTAGATGTGTTCAGGAATATCTTGCCCCAAAACCTTTTTGTTTTCAACCCCTAGGGTTTAAAGCCCAAACGCAAGATTACCTTCACAGTGTCACTAAACCCTCCAATCAAAAAAAGCAAATCTGACTCTTAACATCCCCACTTTAATATTTTGTTTTCCTGCGTGTCGCCCATGTACGCTTTCTTCCCCCTCACTTCCTGTCCCAGTGCACGTATATTGCAGTTACCTGCGCTGCTCTCTGTAAACTACAATTCCCATGACACATTGCACCTGGCTGCGGTTCGATTTAATTTCATTCATCAGCCTGTGGGTGGCGTTGTCTTGATTGGGCAGTTTTTTCCAGTGGCAGCGTCGGCTATGTAAAGAAGGTAGTGCGTCTTAGGAGGGAGGCTACATTCACACATACAGAGGGGCCACGTAAACAGAACGGAGCCACCCTCATAAAGAAAGCTGAGAAGACTATAAAGCCTGATCTTGGGAAGTGCAGACAGAGGTTGCTAATATAAGGTACAGCACTGATATCAGATTATGGTGTATGTATTTTTCTCTATTGCTTTTAGTGACACTTTAAAGCAAGCAAATGTTCTCGTTCCTCGGGAGGACCTGGCTGTCATGCAGACAAACTTCGTTTTGTTCATACAGCGGATGAAGTCTGGCTCCTGCGGTATGTCCTGGCCACAAGTGCTAGACCCCAGCGTCAAGGTCCCATCTCCGCCCCCCTCTCTTCCTGATCACTCAAACACACAGCCCCAGGTTCTGTTTTGTGAATGGTTAGGAGGAGAGGTGTTACCGTAGCCCTGGGGTCTATGAGACCTGCAGCACTTCCAGTCGGAGTGACCAGGAAATACAACAGGAGCTGGACTTCCTCTGCCATGTTAACTAAATTACTTGCAGGACTTAGAAGCTTGTCTGCGCGACAGCTAGGTCCCTCCTCCAAAGGAGATTGTTTGCTTGCTTGAAAACTGTGAAGATAATGCTGCTTGGAGTTGAGCTTTTTGCCGTGGGATCCATTGGGGAGATTTCCTGTCCTGGACACGCAGCAGGAAGTCAAGGGGAATCCTTTCCTAGACAGTTGTCACTGATTGGATTTTGCATATTTTGTAAGAAGACATTGAAATTTTTTGTTAATAATGTGCTTACTTTACTTTCCAGAAGATCTCCATCTAGATGATGATCTTGTTGGCGGCTTTCATTCATGTGACAGTGATGACGAAGATCGAACTTCCCATGCCAGCTCGAGTGACTGGACTCCCAAGCCTTGCATAGGTATACATTGGCAATTTTTTCCAAAAAGGTTTTGGCCTGGTTTTGACAGGGCAAAATGCTTTAACCCATAGTAGCCACTAGGGATGCACCGATACTAGTATCGATATCGGTGCAGATACCGAGTATTTGGGCGAGTACTTGTACTCGCCCAAATGCACCGATGCCTAGCCCGAGACTTCCTGTATCAGGAAGCTGGGCAGCGCGACATTACTCTCTGCGCGGCTTCCTGATTGGCCGGGAAGCTGGCTCCATGCTCCCTCGTCACTTGTTCAGAGAGAGCATGGCGTCAACTTCCCGGCCAATCAGGATGCCGGGCAGCGTGTAATGACACGGCGCCCGGCTTCCATGATTGGCCAGCAAATCAGCTCCATGCTTTCGGGACGGCTTCCGTGAGTCTTTACACGCTTCACGGCTAATCAGGAAGCCAAGTGGCGAGTCATTACTCGCCGCCTGGCTTCCTGAATTAGACTTTCGGTACTCGGTATTTGGTATCGGCGAGTACCAGAAAAAAAATATCGGTACTTGTACTCTGTACCAGAATACCGGTATCGGTGCATCCGTAGTAGCCACATTTAAAGCGACCCTGTCAGGGGTGTAAAAAAAGAATGCAGCAATTTTATACATAGCTGTCCGGAGTGTATTAAAACTGATTTCTCTTGAAGATTTCCCGTGCACCAGTACTAGCCAATATTTCCAAGCGTGATGAATAGTGTGTCCCCCACTGACATCTATGTCTCTACTGTGTCCTGTAATGGCGGGGTTTGTGGAAGATATCCACAGTGGCCAGCAGGAGACACGTTAGTCAACACTCCCAGAAGTCTCAGATCCTAACAGTGCCAGGAGCTCTTCAAGAAAGAGAAGTTTCAACACATAGATTTTTGTACTATTGGGACCTATGCCCTATGTGTTCAAACCTAATGTGTTCTGTAAACAATTTCTCAATAATGAAATATAATAAAAAGAGATACATTCCCAATTCTAATGTGTTCCAGGTCCTTACACATTTGTTCAGCGACACCTAATGATGGGTACTGACCCTAGGACCATTCTAACGGATCTGCTTCCTGATTCTGTTGCACCACCTGATCTGGATGACATGACTCTCTGGCAAATTGTGATCAACATACTGTCAGATCCACCGAAAAGGAAAAAGCGCAAAGACATTAATACTATTGAGGACGCTGTCAGACTCCTGCAAGAGAGCAAGAAAATAATGGTGTTAACTGGAGCTGGGGTAAGCCATTGTGCTGGAAGAATTTCCTCTTTTACATTGCCAGTATTCATTGTGTACCTGTGTTTGAAACTGTGGAACCAAAGGCTATGAACCATTACTCCAACACTTACAAGAGAACTATGGGGTAAGTGTTTTTCCCCATAGTTCTGTTAAGGTCACGGGAAGACATATATTAGCGTCCTCCCGTGACCCAAAGCTCAGTATATAGCAAGCTACAGCTCGCAGTATACTGAGACCGCCACAGCCGGGACGGATCCCGACATTACTGTCGAAATCCACCCAGCTATGGGAGTTACGGCTGGCTCTGCCTATCTAGAGGCAGAGCCAGCTGTATCTGCCCCCTTCCCCATCCGTTCCTCCAGTCAGAGCTAGAGGATCAGGGAGGGGGGATCCCTGCAGGGAGCCTTGACGACAGTCTCTGCAGGGAGATGATCGAGAAGTGAGTGAGTGACGGTATATGTTCGCTCACTTCCCAGTCTATTGAGCCAACGTGTGACAGTTTCATTGTCACACGTCGGCTCGAACTATGAGGAGGAGTGATTTTTACTCTCCTCATAGTTCTCCTTTTAAGGAGAACGTATGAGCATCTATAAGTGGGGGTCAGGTGAGAAGCAGCTTTACCACAGATGTGCCAGTTCATTCCCAAGAAAGCAGTTCTATTGTAAATTAACACGTTGGGTAAACTCACTTGTTATCTGGAAAGCCTGATTTTGTGTGCATTATTTTCTGTCAATAGCCACATGATACGCACTTCAGGGGATCGGTCTTGGATCGTTTTGTCACAGTAGTAGCCATCCTCTCGCTACACTTGATTTGTACAGAAACATGGCCAGTGGGATTTTCTGAAATCTTAAAGGATAATGTTAAAAGTATTAAACTTGCCAAGCTTCTTTCGTTGCATTAGGATGTGCCATGGTATGAATTTCACTTGTCTTGTTACTTGTTTATCAAACATTTTAGGTTTCTGTCTCCTGTGGAATCCCAGATTTTCGATCGAGGGATGGGATATATGCACGTCTGGCAGTGGATTTCCCTGATCTTCCAAATCCTCAAGCCATGTTTGATATTGAATACTTTAGAAAGGACCCAAGGCCATTTTTTAAATTCGCAAAGGTAGGTTTTGCCCAATAAATATAGTAAAGTTGCTTAACAAGTATGTATGAATACATTCCTGACATGTTTGACTATAGAATAGAATAACACTGGCATATTTCAAAAAAGCCATGACTGGTCCTTTGGATTGTCGCAAGTGGTGTTTCCCTAGTCTCCTCTCCTCCACTGACTGGAATTTTGTAGCAAGTCACTAAGTCAAAGGCAACAGCAGAGGGTTGATCTGTGCGAGACACCGTGTGCACGCATTCAGGAAATTCACAGGCAGCAGCATTCACTCTTATTTATGGGCCAACATCTTAGGCCGGGCTCACACCTAGGCGGCATAGTTTTTGCGCGTTTGTTGGTAGGGGCGTGTTCAATGTGCGGTTATTTGTGCGTTGTACATATTTTGATGCACGTTTGTACGTGCGTATATGTAGATGTGTGTTTTGACTGGCAGCTTATGAAACGTAAAAAAAAACAGAACAATATTCAGCGCTCTCGGATGGATGCTGTGGGGGATGTATGTGGTGGGTGAGCTATATGGTATGCAGCCCTAAGAAACAGGAGGAGATGCCCGTAGACAGTACAACAATAGAAACACACAAGGGCGCAATAACCTTGATGGAGTCTATTTTGGAGACCCCCTGTCTCTGTGTCAAGAAGGGGGAAAAAACGGATGGTGCACTTACATTTAAATCCGGGAACTGGACAAAGGGCGGCCTTCATGGAGGATCAAGTGAACCAGACCGAGTCCTTGCTCTCCCTTCCCCCTCTGCCTTCCGCTCCGCATTATCCACACCTGGTGGGCACTTTCTGGCCGTATACTCCGTACACCAGCATGGTGGAGCAACAACACACACTGGTCCACTCGATCCTCCATCAAGGCCTCCCTTTGTCCAGTTCCTGGATTTAAATGTAAGTGCACCATCCCCTTTTTCCCCTTCTTGACACAGAGACAGGGAGTCTCCAAAATAGACTCCATTAAGTTTATTGCGCCCGTGTGTTTTTATTATGAAACATTGTAGGCAATGGACGAACGCACAAGAAAATGTGCAATGTACTCTTGCCGTGCGTTATTGGCCCTTTCCATTAAAGTCTATGGGGCAAAAACGAGCTGTTAACTGCCCAAACAAGCTCATGTACCTTTTCGGGCTTTTGGTGTTTTGTTGCTCAGGTGTAAACAGGGGCCATAAGAAATCATGGATTTCTTGTGTTGGTCATTTAAAAGGCGTTTTTGAGCAGTTAAAAAAGCGCTAGGTGTGAACCAGGCCTCAGCCCAGTAAATAGATGCAGACCCTGGATGATGCCTAAACAAAGAAGGTGCCAAAAGATGGGAAAGATCAGGTGAAGGCACAGACGGGGGCAGTACTGTGATCTCTGTGGGAGATTACACATAGCTGTAGGCCTTGCACTTGTATCTTAGCATATATGCAATTACAAAGAAAATGTAATCTACAGCTAGGTTCACTTTACTGTTTTTAGACGTCTTCTAAATTGCAAGTACATGGTACATTTACAGCAGGGTGGACAAATTATTGTGCAATTCGGTGCCAGCCTGTCCAGTCTAGGGGCCAGCAGGACTTTTTTAAGAGCCAGCTCCATTGACAACAACGAGAGACAACGTCTAAAGTTAGGCACCAGCTGTTATGGAGCATTGCCTACCTGGCTCCTGGGATTTCTCCAGCTCTGATTTACAGTTAGAGTAATAGTTGTTAGGAGGAAGAAAAATGGGACAAAACATGACTGTAGTGTGATTTTATATGTTCCTTTCTGGTTTGTGTGGAAGAGGATAGATCATAGAGATGTATCATGAAGTAGCTGTCTATTATTGAGGCTCTCCTGTGGAACATATGCATTGTACTTGAGTGAGAAGGAAATTGTTTTGTTTTTTTGTAGACTGATAAAGTGAAAGCTTTGTCTCAGTAATGTTGCATTTGTTTACATTTTATTTAAAAAGGAAAAAGATTGTCTACCACAGAGTTCTGTATATAATGGTCACCTTCCGGTATCTGCAAGCTGCCTCTTGCCCCCTGTAAGCTCACCAAAACTCTCTGATGTAAAGATCTTTCGGCTTTCATTAATATTGGCTCTAGTCTGCTTCTTTATCGGTTGGTGAAGCAGCCCATTAAAATGATGTGATACAGGGGATCAGAAGCAGCTGAAAGCACCAAGAGATTAAGGGAAGCCTTCTATACCCAAGGTGTATACAACCACCCCAACCCCACCCCCAAGTTTGTGGATAAGCACTTTGAATATTGTTGGTAATCATTTGATTATGATAATTGCTAGGGATGCACCGATACCACTTTTTTAAGGCCGAGTACGAGTACCGATACTTTTTTCCAGGTACTCGCCGATACCAATTACCGATACTTTTTCTTAAAGGGACAGGTCAAATGTTTTCTAAAGCAATACAAAATCATGATTTTAGGTCAGTTTCTTAATATTATGAAGAACATGAACACTCTGTAGTGTGGCACAGCTATATCCAATTCTGCATACCTGGCTTTATATTATAAGAACTTTATAATATAAAGCCAGGTATGCAGAATTGGATACAGCTGTGCCACACTATACAATAATACACTGTTCTGGAGTCTGGACATGTGATAATCTATTTTCCCAAGAAAAAGAAGTGAGATAATCTGAGGGGATCAGCTCAAAAGCCTATATCAATGTTCTGAAAATGGAGAACAGCTCTATGGTTGAGAAGACGTCAAATCATGCTTCTGCATTTTTGCAGCTTCCACTGCCCATGCCTGATGCCTATTTAATTGTCCGTTTACTTCCAGCCAGTAGTTGGGTGAGTGTAGGTCGTAGGTAAAATATCTGCAGAGGTGACACATAGAATTGCTGCAAGGTATACATTAGGGTAGGATCTGCTGCCATAACAGCAATTGTATATTTTTATTTTGTCTCATTATACTTTATACAGTTTTTATATGGTTGTTAAATTATATTTCAGTCTTTATCATTTACCCCCCTTGTTTTTCCTTTTAGGAAATTTTTCCAGGCCAGTTTCAGCCATCTCTCTGCCACAAGTTTATTGCTATGTTGGATAAAGAGGGGAAATTACTTAGAAATTATACTCAGAATATAGACACACTGGAACAAGAAGCAGGAATTCAAAGAATTATCCAGTGTCATGGTGAGCAGTTCATATTCTATCCATTTCATAAAGTGTATTTCCACTTTTGCAGCCAAATTACAATAACACCTACTTTATATTTGTTACATGTTCCCATTCACATAGCATACCTTACAAAAAAAATATTGTTGTGTACCTTTTTTACTTGCAGTTTTCTACAATCTCCAAAACTAAATTTTTACCATTCTCTGTAATGTTCAGGTTAATGTTTTCCATAATGTACTGTGCTGGAAGATCTCAATTGTCAACTAGATCTGAACACTGTCCTAACAAAGAGTTAAAGATCTCAGGGCTTGTGTTCTGCATTTTATGTTAATGAGAGGGAACTGAGTCTTTCCCCACTTTGTCCCCATCCATTTTCACTGTTAAATTGTCCAGACAGCTTGCAGTCTGCCCAAAGGCCTGCTCCAAAGAAACAACTGAAAAGGTAAGAAATATTTTTGTTTGTTATTTTTCGCTATGCTGTGTGAATGGGAACACATAACAAACATATAGTGGGGTTTTCTCTAATTTGACTGTAAACGTGTATATACACTTTAAAAAATGTAGGGACCTTTAAATGCATCTGCTGAGAGAAATTGCTTTCCTGGCCTAAAAAGTGTTACTTGAGTCATTGTACTATTAAAAGAAAACTAGAGCCAAACCTTTTCTTGGTTTTAGTTCTCTTTTAGGGCACAGAAATGCATTTTACTAATGTACTCTTGGTACCCAAAGTCAGCATCTAGCTGACTACTGCCTGCTATCTGCTGACAGCACAGAGCTGCTCTGCACCCGATACAATATTATCGGGCTCCACCTCGCTGCCTAAATGACCTCTGGCTCTACTTCTGTAGAGCCAGCTGTGCCCACCCCCTTGCCTGTCTTTCCCTCCTATAAGCGCTGGAGGAAAAGAGAGGAGAAAATCCCTGCGGGGAGCAGTGACTGGCTGTCACCGCTTTCTACAGGGAGAAGAATGTGAGCTGAGTGATGGTTAGTGATTGCTCAGCTCTCAGTCTATAGAGCCGGTGTGTGACACCTGCAGTGTCATATGCCAGCTCTAAGTATTGGGAAAAGAACATTTTACTCTCCTAATAGGTCTCATTTAAAGGTATACAGAATATACTCCTCTATCATGTAAATTAGATATATTTTAGCTGTATGGAGAGCAGCAGTTGATAGCTTTTCTGTTCTAGCTTTCGTTGTTTGTGTTTTGGGTCTCTGACTGACAGTGTTCTTAGATTTATTTTTATTTTACAATAAATTTTAGATTTGTTCTATTTTTAGCAGTCAATTCCAATGTTTAGCAATTCAGCAATACATATTTATTCCATCTAAACTTTTTTCTTAACATTTTTTATTTTTTGTATAAATTACGAGTAAATTACTTGTGAGTAAATTACTTGTGTATAAATGACTTGTTTGTTATAACTGCAGTTTTTTTTTCTTCATAGGGTCATTTGCAATGGCCTCTTGTCTAATATGCAAACACAAAGTTGACTGTGAAGCTGTCAGAGAGGACATATTTAATCAGGTAATGTGTTTGCCTTTTATCAATTTGGTATAAATTGTTCTCGATTTTTAGATTATATTCATCGATTTAATATTGGTGATTTGCTTCATGCTTTTGGTTGAGTTCAGCTTTTGAGTAGACCGAAACATGAAAGATCACTTCTCATTGTTTGCTATGAGCTACGGATGCACCGATACCAGTATTGGTATCGGTGCTGATCTGCAAAGTTCCACCGTGACACACTCACTTTACCAGAGCTCCTTGCTCCTTTGCAGCCAGTAACCCTGACCGGTGTTCCAGGTATGGTGGAGCACGTAACCTCTTCTAGTCTCGATGCTCGGGCCTATCAGCCCCTCTTTAAGCCCTTGGGCTGTTGCATGACTGCGGGAGTTAAGTCACGTACGTACATACGTACGTACATATACAGTAGGGGTAATTTATTAAAACTGGAGCAGACAAAATCTGGAGCAGCGGTGCATGGCAACCAATTGGCTTCTCTCTTCAGTTTGTTCAAGTAAGATTTGAATATGAGAGAGAGAAGCTGATTGGTTGCCATGCGCAGCTGCTCCAGTTTTGATAAAATTCCGCTCAGTGTATATTAACCCAGCAAGTTGTATTTTTGTACAAAATATATTTGTTTGCCATTTACATTTAGAGTAAGTTGTTTTTCGATTATGGGAACTAGCAGTAGGTAAATTGGGTAGTGTCAGAAACTAAAGTGTATTTGTCATAAAATTAAGAATGAGGACTTCACTAGTATAAAAAAAAAACTTCTGACCCCCCAAAAGTTTGGAATTTCTTAATTGGAACTTTTAAGCAGTTAGTAAAGTGATATAAATGCACAAATTGTCTGATCACAAAACAACATTAACAGGTCAACTTTTTTATCCCATATATAGGTTGTTCCACGATGTCCTAGATGTCCACAGGAAGAGCCCCTTGCAATTATGAAACCTGATATTGTCTTTTTCGGGGAGAATTTGCCTGAACAATTCCACAGGGCAATGAAATATGACAAAGATGAGGTTGACCTTCTTATTGTTATTGGCTCCTCGTTGAAAGTGAGACCGGTTGCTTTAATACCAAGTAAGTGCTTTAGTGACAACTGATTAATCAACAATGAAGTGTTAGAATACACATGGGTGAAAAAGGTTTTCTTTTATGGAGTGATATGTGATCCCTTTTCATTGTTTTTTGAGGATGCCAGTTTGAGTGCACTGCCTTTCTGTTGTCTTTCTGAAAATAACTGATCTTCTGAGATTTCATTGTAAATCATATTTGTAGATAACATTAACCCTTAAAAGCTGACCTTGCATTAAAAGGCCCCCTTCGCCCATACCTTTTTGTATAATGCTCATTCCTTGTGCCCTGAGCCTCAGTGTTGCACGTTCCTTGTATCTGTCTATGTATCCTGACTCTGTGCATGCACGTCTGCTGCGTGCGTTCTCCTGTGTATTCTGAAGCTCTGTACAATGCATTTTACCTGTGTGCTATTCCCTAGTGTGTCCTGTAGTACGGTAAGTCTTTCCTTGTGCACCTGCACCTCTTGGGTTCAGTCTCTTGTCCTACTTGCCACTAAGTGCTGTACTGTCTTGGACCACTGCATGATTCCCCTTGCACTTCTGAAAGCTGTGTCTGCACGGTTGTGTTGGTGGGTTGCAACCTGGGAGCTGCCGTGCAGCGCAACATCCTCACCATCAGAGGCTCTGGAGAAGACCAGCGTCTCTTTAGACACTACGCCTCTGGCACACCCACGTTCCTTGTGCAGACATGCTGTCCCTGGCTCCCTGCATTTTCTGTAACCTGCATCCAGTTGCTCTCTAAGACCTGTGTTCTAGGCCTGTTTTCTGTTCCAGACTGATCCACAATAGCTGACGATCCCTAGTGCCCTGGTTCCCAGACATATAAAAGACACAAATTACTGCGTCTCTATAATCATTTTATACATCATTAAATGTATTTTCAAAATACAAGCTGTGTAAGTGCCTGGTATTGGCCTCCTGCTGTCCCTGTACAGTGTAGAATATGAGAGGAGGAACCAAGGAGCCGGTCAGTTCATGCGCTAACGAGATGAATGTTGCCAAGAAGAGAAAGCAGAGTAACAGCGAGATGGGCTCATCATTCTGCTGCTTCTCATTTCACTACCCATTCACAGGCTGGGGTGGATTCCGGATGACCTGGTTTTAGTGGAAGTGCGTTGATTGATGCTAGCTATCACTTTGAGGGCTTCTAATGGCAGAAAAAAGTGACACGAAAAATGTTTTTTCTTTTAATGGGCTATTATTGCATCTACATAAATAATTTAGAAGTTCTACCACTGTCCTCTCTCTAATCTGATCTGTTCTGTGACAGATTAAACAGTGGTCCTAAAGGGGCTTTTAAAGGGAATTTGTGTCAGACATGATTTGTAAAACAACACTTTCTTACCGCTTCTGCCGTTCCTGGCAGTTTACACGAGCAAAGATTTGAAACCTGGAAGAACTTCTGAGTCTTACAATTTTACAGACAGGTTTTTCTCTTCTTATTGTTCTCCCAAATGTATATTTTACAATAAAAATGACAGATTCTTGAATTGTGGAGTTTTAATTCATTTTATTTATTTCAGGCTCCATCCCTCACGAAGTGCCTCAAATTTTGATTAATAGAGAGCCTTTGCCTCATCTTCATTTTGATATTGAACTTCTTGGAGACTGTGACGTCATAATCAATGAGCTAAGCCAGAGACTAGATGGAAAGTATGCAGAACTCTGTAACGGTTCCTTGACACTTACAGAAATCACAGAGAAACCTCCCCGACCAAACAAAGTGCTTTCCATTCTGCTAGATGCACAGTCTAAGGCTTTGGGCACTGGACATGGTTTAATCTCCCAAGATGGCCTGGCTCACCCAGAATTACCTTTGACTCCTCCACTTGAAGACTGCCTGTCATCAGAAAGTGACTCTGAGCTTTCTCAAAGCTGTAAAGGAAATATGACTGTAGACAGTATAGATGGTAGAGAAGTATTTACACCACCAGAGCCTACAGAACCTGTAAGTGAGACCCCAACCAGCAATAGCGAAGAGCCGGAAAAGTGTGACAATGAGAGCAGTATTGATCTGTCCAGGACGAGTTTGTCCAAAATGGCAAAGGAGCAGATAAGCAAACGCCTAGATGGTAAGCATACATTTCAGTTGACTGTTGGTATAGTCATGTGATCAGCCTTGAAGGCTTTGAAGACAAAAAACCTAAAAGACACACAAGGATGAGGGTCTTTATTTTCAGTCATGGGCCCGTCATTTTCAAATTTCATTCGATGTAGCTAAAAATAAATCAAGGCTCCTTATCCTGGTATATATTAGCTTTTTGAATTAAGCCCAAAGTCCTTAAAGTGGAACAAGAGCCACCAATTTCATGGTTCCTTTCAACGAATGACAACAGTCAAGATTGCCAGTGTGCTTAATTCAGCTCTCAACCAATCTTTCAAGCCTTCATATGGCTGATCTCATAGCTAATCACAAGTGCCACACCATTGCAACTGCAGTCCAAGTAGAGGCTAAGACTCACATTCCTTGGCTGTAAAGGATTAGAGGTAGCACTTAAATTTCAGGTAGCTTTAAATGAAAACCACTATCAACTTTTCTTTACTATTTGATATTGAGTACACACATGTGCTGCTACATACCTCTGTTTACAGGTACAACTGTTTCCTGAATTGCCAGGGAACCCCTGAGGCTGACAAATAAGTGTAAATAATATATTTATACTAGGTCATTGTTGCCCCTGATGTTTGATTTTCATTTACAGCTGTCCTAAATCTGATTGTGCTCAATACACAACCAGATTAAGATTCTATCTGTGAGAATTAACCCCTTCATGACTGAGGCCCTTTTTTCCATTTTTGCACCCATGTTATATTCCACATTTTAGGCCTGAAAATACTACTTACCTGTAACCTACTTAGAAGGGGGACCCAGTCTGCCAGATTGCTGTAAGTGAGTTGGGCAATATGGGAAACCTTAGAGGGCGGCATGCATCATTGCTTAGCATGGCAAAAAACCATGCTAATGCTTGAAGTCCTTAAACAAGCTTTGGGGTTCCTGCAGTGCAATGAGGGATTTTATATGTAAACAGAACTTGTGCCCGCTTTCATTTAATGAAGAGACGCTGTATTTACTAGCGATTTGGTTTCTTGGCTTTCCCCCAAAAAGCCTGACCATGTTTGTTTCATTATTTAGGGCTAGTGTACCAGGGCTTTTGAATTGTGTTTGCCCTGCGTTTGCATTAACAGCAAGCTCTGTGGAGGCATAAAAATAACAGTGCACAAACTGATCTCATGCAGACTTTTCACTTTCAAAATGCTCTAAAGCCACTACACCCTGACCAGACGTGATCTTAAAACCCTGTATACACTAAACCCTAGCGAGTTGTAATCACTATTCTGGTTGCATGCCTGGCTGGTGACATCAAAAGGTCTGCTTTAAGAAATAGATGTCGAACACCCAACTACCAAATTAAGATTGATTTTTCTCTCCCGTTCATTGAAGGACACAGGGAACAGATCGGAGATCCTGTACTGTAGGGTAATAGCGCCACCTGCAGGAGAAGGACGCTAGGCACAAAACTAAAGACCAATCACAGCCTAGGGGCGGCCCCTGCCGGTGGCCAAAACCCCCCACCTGCTGACAAGTCTCCAGTTTTTTGCCTAGCGTCAGGAGTAAGGAGCTAAGAATTTTTTTCGGGTATTCTTACCTGCTTCTTCCTGATCTTTTTCAGTGGAATCTTCTAGCAAGTGTTGTCCGGGCGAAAGGCTGGAAGTCCCGGATCCTTGGAGTCTCCCCGGGACGACCGACGATCGCATGCAGGCCCGCTCCGGTGGGTCGGCTGCGACGATCCCGCTCTGGCGGGGTGGCCTATGGGTTTGCCCCAGGGGGGTACATATGACTGGGGGTCTCGGCCGCCCAGTCACAGTGCTCCCCACAGGCTTCTGGCGCCGCGGCTGCGGTCGGGGGCGCCAGTCTTCCGCAGTACCTGTGCACCTGGAAAAGGCCATATCAAATAGTCAATACACAGTAGATATGGGATGAGCAACCTACTATCTACTGTGTATTGACTATTTGATATGGCCTTTATATGTGTCTTAATATGTTTTGAGCTTGTTATAAGAAATAAAGAAAGATTTATATTTATACTCCACACCTGTAGCTGTATGTATTTTGTGGCACCTTGAAAAAACCCCAGGCTCGATTGCAACCAATCCTTGCTTGTCTATCAGTTATAGTGATGTGGTGTCACCCACTTAACTCGCACCTCCCTACCTACTGTTCTACTAATTCTCATCTTTATTTGTTCTTTCAGGCACACAATATTTATTTCTATCCCCAAATCGCTATATTTTTCATGGTGCTGAAGTGTTTTCTGATTCTGACGACGACCTGTCATCCAGCTCTTGTGGAACAAACAGCGACAGTGACTCTTTACAGAGCCCAGGTTTACAGGAAGCGGCTGAAGATGACAGTGAAATTGAAGATTTCTACCCTATTAAATATGATCATGACTCTGATACTGAAAATCGGACAGGCTTTGAGGAAGAGCCCGAAGCCGCTGTAATCTATGAGAACAGTGAGATTCTAGGTGATGACAATACAGTCACAAAGTTATAGTATGGACATTGCCTTAATCCACCAATCACCAGCATTTATTATTACAAAGTGGACAGGAAAAAAAAAAGCATGTCAATATGTGGACTTCAGAGCATGCACAACAGAAGATGTTACTTTAAATATAATAAAACACGGGAAGTAAATGGTCATAAGAATTTTTTTTTGTTTTGTTTTAAAGGAATTGAAATTCACACTAAACCATTCTGTAATTAGTTTTGTAACCGTTTACCCTTTTTGTTTTTGCTTGGTCATTTAAAATTCAGATGCAGTATTGTGATTTAATAATTTATGTAGCCTTTTAGTACATTTTTTTTTTCTTTTCTTTTTTTTAATTTAAAAAAAAAAACATTCTTGTGAAAACTATTTAAAAGTAAGGTTTACGTTAAAGAAACAGCTAAAATAGGCCAAAGACAAAGTTTTTTTGTTTTTCTTCTGGTTTTTTTTTTTTTTTGGGTAACAGTACATTACTGGTTAACAACACAATTCACATGTTCCTTTTTTTACTTTTTTTTTTTTTTTTCCTTGAACTTTTTTTATCAGATAAGTACATTTTTTTTCTAGATAACTCTTATTCCTTGATTGAATTAGTTACTTTTCAGTTCTTGTAATATAGGCTTAAGACGATTTGGGGGGAAATGAGCCAATATAAAACCAAATTTTCTTAACTTTTTGATACACTTAAATGCATATCTCTCTACAAGATGAAAATGGGATCTTGCATCTCTGCATTAATACATCTGTTTTCTCTATATTCATGTGATTTGCAGCTCTTTGTTAAAAAAAAAAAAATATGTAAATGTTAATGTCGAGGCTCTTGTTTTGCGTTGAGAATATGTGCCTAATTTATTTTTTGGTCTGCTTTGTCTGTATGGGTGGGAAGAGCTTTCTCCTTCTGGTAGAATTTGTATCGAAGAGACCTTTCAATAAAAATTCTATCATCTTAATATGCAAGCTACTTGTACTATAATGTTGATCTGCGTTATGTCTTTCAGTCAGTATTTTATAATATTGGACATTCTTGTATAGTATTATATTTGTACCTCACCTCTCTTTAATAACAGTGTCTAGAATAACCTAAATCCAACTTGAGTTTGAATATTCAGTTCTGAGTGTGGACATCAGTGAGGCTTATACACCTTCCGGGTTGATGAACCTTGGAGGGATCATACCACCTTATAAGCTAGCAGGTGTGCCCTAGCCTATCCAATACAGAGTTTGAGTTGAACCGATCATTTGATAGCATTCAGATATTTATTTTGTAATTTTTCAGGGTTGATTTGCTTAAGTGATCGAATCAAAACGTTGTTTACCATTTGAAAATGTATATTACATCTGTGCACATGGTATCCAATGGGATAAATGCTTTTCAGACATTAAATAATCCATCTAAGCCATCTATGTAAATGTTACATTTAAATGTCTTCATTAAAATGAATGTTGCATTCTGTGTATGTACTATGTTTTACTGGAGTTCAAAAGAACATCAATTTTAATGATTTAATTTAGGTCAGTGATGCTCAATTTTTTTTTATTTGGGCCTCCAGGTATTTCTGTGCCATTGGTCTGGACCTCGTGTGACTTTTCCATGTACTGGGGCTGTAAACATGTGATTTCTAATATTGTAGAATTATTTACCGTCAAGACATGCCAGCCAATGTATGGTCTGTGCAACGCACTGCAGCCCTGCACTGAGTAATCTAGCATAACACTCTGAAAGGGCGAGCATTTATTGGTCAGCACGGTCACCTGACCTTGCTAAGAAGCACTTCTCAGTTGTCTGGTGACCATGCTAAGAAGAGCTTTCCCATTGGTTAGCGAGGTCAGGTGACTGTGCTGACCAATGAGTGTTCACCATTTACAAGCATTATGCTAGATGTTCAGTGCAGGGCAGTGTACCGACCATACACGGGCTGATGCGGGGGAAGAAGGCAGTTCCACTCAAAGGTATGACCTGTGGGGGTTAGGAGAGATAGATTTGTGTGGATAAGTTCATTTTCTCACCCTTTAAATTAGTGGGTGATGGTCATTTTTAAAGTGTGCTTCTGTTGAAGTCCAAACAGGTGCCAGAAAGTCTCATTGTATCTCTTGTGACTTACCTGTAGCCTGTACTGCAAATTGCCATGTCACTCTAAAGTTTGGGAACCTCTTCACTGATGACTTATGAGGTCCCTCATATTTTTGTCAAACTTGAGTGAATTATCGGCTTTATTGCCGTCTGGAAACAGTCACCAGCTGTAGTCAGGCAGTTTTCTATTACTGCACTAATCCAAAAAGTGTGGTGTATTTTTTAGATTGAGTGCTATTGTTTAATTTTTTGTTAAATATGTACCCCAGTACAATGATAAAAACCACGCAATTGTGAGCTATAAATATAACACTTTAAAAACAACAACAGAAACTGCAAATTTTTTATCCTGTAGGTATAAGAGAAAAATCCCTTTTAGAGACTCATCAATAGACCTTGCCACTTAACTCAAATCGACTTGGAGTGAAGTATGGTGACTGTAAGGTAGAGGCTACCCATGGAGACGGATAGTACAACATTAAAGTATATTTCTACTTTTGCAGCCAAATTGGGATAACACTTACTTTATATTTACATAGGTTAAAAAAGACACAAGTCCATTAAGTTCAACATATATCGAGAGAATGTTTATTACATTCCCTTTCACATTGCACAACTGCAAAATAAATAAATTAGGGATGCACCGATACCGAGTATTTGGGTGAGTATGCGCCGATACTGGAACTTCCGGTCAGAGGGAGATGTCCCTCTGACCGGCAGTGCTGAGGGAGCATGGAGCCAGCTTGCTTTCCAATCAGGAAGCTGGCTTCACTTGGTGCTAGCCAATCAGGAAGCCGGGCAGGATGTAATGACCCACCTCCCCGGCTTCCTGATTGGTCAGGAAGCCAGGCTCCCTAGGGACAGGTAAAGCTGGCCTCCTAGCTAATCAGTAAACCGGGAGGCAGGTCATGATGTGCCGCCCAGCTTCCTGATTGGCTAGGAAACCAGCTTCACCTGTTGGTAGGCAGCCTGGCTTTCTAACCAACCAGGAAGTCGGGCAGCATATCATGACTCGCCTCCCGGCTTCCTGATTGGTCTGGAAGCCACGCAGCCTCGGCAAGTGAACCCAGTGACCATGCCACATTCTTACATTGCTCCGTGGTCCAGTCCTGATGCTCTAGTGCCCATTGTTGGTGCTTTTGGCGGTGGACACGGGTCAGCATGGGCACACAGACTGGTCTACGGCTACGCAGCCCCATACACAACTGTGATGCACTGTGTGTTCATTACAAAATCAAAAATTTACTAAGCTAACCTGCAAAAAAAAAACAAACACTGTCTAGCTATTAGGTTTTAGTTGCACAGCTTTTGCAAAATATGCAGAAGCCACACAACCTCGTCAAGGCTTCTCTGTGTAGTGCGGTTCTAACTCTAATCTATGCCTTTACTCCCCACATGCATTAATGAGCCTTGGCCCCTGTCACCAGTTCACCGGTTTTCCTTACTTGGACCGCTTTTGGTAGGTCTTGACTGCTGCAGACTGGGAACATCCACAAGAGCAGTTTTGGAGTTGCTCCGACCCATTCGTCTACTCATCACAATTTGGCCTTTGTCAAAGTCACTTAGATCTTTATGCTTGGCCATTTTTTTTTTTTTGCTTCCGACATATCAACTTCAAGGACAAAATGTTCACTTGCTGCTTAATATGTCCAAACTATTTCCAGGTGCCATTGTACTATTAAGATAATCAATGTTATTCATTCACCTCTCAGTAGTCATAATGTTATGGCTGATGTATATATATATAGTACTGTGCAAATGTTTTAGGCAGAAAAACATGCTGTAAATAAAGTAAGAATGCTTTCTAATATATATATATATATATATTTTAATTGTTTATTTTTATCAATTTACAAAATGCAAAGTAAGTGAACAGAAGAAAAATGATGAAATCAATATTTTGTGTGACTACCCTTTGGCTTCAAACCAGCATTAATTCTTACACTTGCATGGGGTCAGGGATTTTGGAGGATTAGAGTGAGGTGTAGGTCATACACCATGGCAAGACTGAGCACAGCAACAAGACACAAGGTAGTTATACTGCATCAGCAAGGTCTCTCCCAAGTAAGGATTTCAAAGCAGACTGGGGTTACAAGATGTGCTGTACAAGCTCTTTTGAAGAAGAACAGAAAGATCTTCCTGGACAACATCAGCAACACTACTGGCATCACATATTTTGGATGTGTAATTGTTTTTTTTACCTTTTACATTTAGCTTGGCTTACATACGACAGCAGCATTTATTTCAACATGCAACTCCCGTTTTTTATATCAAGTGATAATAGGCCCAAATTGATTTATTGTTAAAAAGAATAAAGCTAAAGCCCCCAACTTCGTACAAACTGGCCAGTGCCTCAACAATTCAAACCATTTTTGCAGAACCATTTATTGAAATCTCAATTAAACGTCAAAACAGAGTGCACAAAAACACTTGAGAACCACAACCCTACATTCCCCGAATCCCACCCAACTCTGTATTCCCTATTATTCCCAAAATATTCAAATGATAGACTTCGGGTCTGTGTTTGGTAGAAATTGACCAGCGTCAGGACAATATGCGAACACTTAGGCAGTAAATAGAAAGGGACAAGGTAGATTGCATGTTCTGAAATAGGCACAAATATTGTTCTGTGGCTGGGCAGTGCAGCTCTAGTTGTCAGCAGGGAGTATCTGCCATTTGGAGCTGCAAAAAAAAACTACACTATAACCGTCCCCAAGACCGGCAGTCTGAGGCCCACTTTGTTCAAGCTCTTTGTGTTACAACCAGGGGCGTAACTAGAAATCACGGGGCCCCATAGCAAAATTTTGTATGGAGCCCCGTGATTGCTAGTTATGCCACTTGCAGAGCCCACCATAGACTCTCTATGGTGGGCTCTGAAAGGTCTCAGTTGGGCTGCACGCCTTCTACCTGTCAGGATTGTCCACCTCTGTGGTCGCTACAGCCGGGCCCCTGCCTCCTCTCCGCCTCCTATCGACGGGCCCCACCTCTTCTTACATCACTGGCCCCACCTGCTCTTAGATCGCTGGCCAGTGATGTGAGAGGAGGCGGGGTTGCTGTTAGGCGGGCTGCCTGGATGCCTGGCCGGGCCCCCCTGTGCCCGGGCCCCATAGCGGCCGCCTGGGTTTTGTTACGCCACTGGTT
>NW_017308678.1:48668-59483 GCF_000935625.1 Nanorana parkeri
TATATATACTTATTTTTTTTAATTGTTTATTTTTATCAATTTACAAAATGCAAAGTAAGTGAACAGAAGAAAAATGATGAAATCAATATTTTGTGTGACTACCCTTTGGCTTCAAACCAGCATTAATTCTTACACTTGCATGGGGTCAGGGATTTTGGAGGATTAGAGTGAGGTGTAGGTCATACACCATGGCAAGACTGAGCACAGCAACAAGACACAAGGTAGTTATACTGCAGATGAAATCAATATTTTGTGTGACTACCCTTTGGCTTCAAACCAGCATTAATTCTTACACTTGCATGGGGTCAGGGATTTTGGAGGATTAGAGTGAGGTGTAGGTCATACACCATGGCAAGACTGAGCACAGCAACAAGACACAAGGTAGTTATACTGCATCAGCAAGGTCTCTCCCAAGTAAGGATTTCAAAGCAGACTGGGGTTACAAGATGTGCTGTACAAGCTCTTTTGAAGAAGAACAGAAAGATCTTCCTGGACAACATCAGCAACACTACTGGCATCACATATTTTGGATGTGTAATTGTTTTTTTTACCTTTTACATTTAGCTTGGCTTACATACGACAGCAGCATTTATTTCAACATGCAACTCCCGTTTTTTATATCAAGTGATAATAGGCCCAAATTGATTTATTGTTAAAAAGAATAAAGCTAAAGCCCCCAACTTCGTACAAACTGGCCAGTGCCTCAACAATTCAAACCATTTTTGCAGAACCATTTATTGAAATCTCAATTAAACGTCAAAACAGAGTGCACAAAAACACTTGAGAACCACAACCCTACATTCCCCGAATCCCACCCAACTCTGTATTCCCTATTATTCCCAAAATATTCAAATGATAGACTTCGGGTCTGTGTTTGGTAGAAATTGACCAGCGTCAGGACAATATGCGAACACTTAGGCAGTAAATAGAAAGGGACAAGGTAGATTGCATGTTCTGAAATAGGCACAAATATTGTTCTGTGGCTGGGCAGTGCAGCTCTAGTTGTCAGCAGGGAGTATCTGCCATTTGGAGCTGCAAAAAAAAACTACACTATAACCGTCCCCAAGACCGGCAGTCTGAGGCCCACTTTGTTCAAGCTCTTTGTGTTACAACCAGGGGCGTAACTAGAAATCACGGGGCCCCATAGCAAAATTTTGTATGGAGCCCCGTGATTGCTAGTTATGCCACTTGCAGAGCCCACCATAGACTCTCTATGGTGGGCTCTGAAAGGTCTCAGTTGGGCTGCACGCCTTCTACCTGTCAGGATTGTCCACCTCTGTGGTCGCTACAGCCGGGCCCCTGCCTCCTCTCCGCCTCCTATCGACGGGCCCCACCTCTTCTTACATCACTGGCCCCACCTGCTCTTAGATCGCTGGCCAGTGATGTGAGAGGAGGCGGGGTTGCTGTTAGGCGGGCTGCCTGGATGCCTGGCCGGGCCCCCCTGTGCCCGGGCCCCATAGCGGCCGCCTGGGTTTTGTTACGCCACTGGTTACAACCCCTCCCCTATGTAACCTAGTGGAAATTTTGTGGCCTGGGTTGCCCCAGATTAGTAGATTTCCATCTGCAATGTTAATTTAATTTGTTATTTTCATATGAATTTATTTTGGAATTGTCAGGCTGCACACAGCCGAGGTTCACCCTCACCTCTATGATTAAAGATTAAAGAGGAACTCTAGCTAGTATCAAAACTAACCCGCAAGGGTTAGCTGCTTGTTTTGGTCTAGGGGCCGGAATAAAGAAGTTATGTTCACCTGATCTTCACATCTAATGCAAGTGAATGGACCTGCATTAGACGTGATAGCATTAGCGGAGCTCAGACTGCCAGAACTCGGGGGGGAGAAAAGCCTGCAGGGACCGGTCTAGCAGGTAGGGAGGACTGAGGATCAAGTAAGTATATCTTCTTTAATCCAGCCCCTAGACCAAAATGAGCACTTAACCCTTGCAGTGTGGGGGTAGTCCCATTGCAAGGGTTAATTTTGTATTTCCTGGAGTGCCACCTTGTGGGTGAAACGCATCACAGCCGGAGGAGGTTCCAAGCAGGGACTCTGTTCATGTTGTCTGGATTATTATTTTTATTCTAATACAGAATGTATATACCGCCAACAGTTTGCGCAGCGCTTTACAATATAAGGAAGACATTACAATTACAATACAATTCAAGACAAGATGGTAAGGAGGGCCCTGCCCATGAGGGCTTACTATCTAAAAGGGAGGGGAAGTGATACATGAGGAGGTAGCAGTGTGGGGATGAATTGTTTGAGAACGTGATGGTTGAGCGGTTAGGTTGAGGTTGGATAGGCTTCCCTGAAGAGATGAGTCTTTAGGGATCGCCTAAAGGTAGTCAGAGTGGGAGATAGACGGACAAGTTGGGGTAAAGAGTTCCAGAGGATTGTAGAGACTCTAGTGAAGTCCTGGAGGCGAGCATGAGAGGAGTTGACAAGGGAGCTGGAAAGCAGGAGGTCTTTGGAAGAGCAGGGGGGACGGTTAGGGTGATATTTAGGGTCTGGATGAATAACATTGCCAGTATTTAACATTTCTTTTGGAGTGCCTCTGAAGAGGCATCCTTTGTTGCTAGTGGTGGCTCGCAGCGCCTAGTGTTCTTTGTTACTAGGATGCAGTCAGCTCCTTGATGTCTAATATCCTTCACTGCTAGAGTCCAGGCTCCCTGAGCCTCCTTGCATCCTAGCAACCAGTAGGACATATTTGTGTTATACACTATACACATGTAAACATTGCACAAGCATTACATGCGTACAGCATACAAAGCAAGTTTTAGGCAGGTTTTTGCTGTCAACTTCTGCCAACAAGAGCCTGCGTAGTAGTTGCAGCATTTTCATACAGACTTGTGCATGAGCACTTACTCACTCTTTTCTGACAGCTTCCAAACTGAAAAATCTTACTTAGCCCCCCTTCTATGTAATGGTAGGGAGGGGGCTGGGGAGTGTATGTTTACCATAATTTACCCTGCCTGTACTGTGCTGGCAGATCTCATTATTAATTGTAAACACACTGAGGGGGATTTATCAAAACTGGAGCAGAGAAAATGTGGAACAGCTGTGCATGGCAACCAATCAGCTTCTCTATTTCATTTTCAAATCGTAACTGAACAAACTGAAGAGAGCAGCTGATTGGTTGACATGGGTAACTGCTCCAGATTTTCTCTGCTCCAGTTTTGATAAATTCCCCCCACTGAGTCCTAACAAAGGGTTAAAGATCTCAAGGCTTGGGTGATACATTGAGGGGAATTTATCAAAACTGCAGCAGGCAGAATATGGAGCAGTGGGTTGCCCATGACAACCCATCAGCTTTTCTCTTTCATTTTCAAATCTTAACTAAACAAACTGAAGAGAGAAGCTGATTGGTTGCCATGGACATATCTCCAGATTCTGTCTGTTCTAGTTTTAATAAATCCCCCCACCCCTATTGTATGTTATTGTACTTAAAGAACTGTCCCTCTGTCTGTCGCCTGTAACTGCAAGCTGGTATAACTATAAGCTGTCTGTAGTGTCCTATGTATAATCCTGTTCTAAAGAAACAACTACAAAGGTAAGAAATCTTCATTTTGAATTGTTTTTCGGCATGCTGTGTGAATAGGACCACATAACAAACATACAGAGGGGTTTTCTTAAATTTGACATCAATGGTGGGCACACACTTGTCAATGTCTTAGCACTTCATACAGGAAACGTCCTATCACTTTGTAAATGTATAACTGTCACTTGCAACCCATTCTATGAACAGAGGGAGCTCGTACCATCACTAGCCTGCAATGATTACTTTGTGCTTTTATTCATCTAGCACCAGAAACGTGTCTATGTGACAGCGTAGCAAATATCTGAAGCACAAATATTATATGTAAGACCTTCCGGCCCGACAGTGTATGATGTACCAAGAATTTCGCTGTCAGCTCCCCCGTAAACGAGACTTGGTACGGTCAGCAGTGGGGAAAGTAGGCGTGGTCACAGCCCAGTCCCACCCTTTCCCTTTCAGTAGTCTGTTCTCAGTGCTGAAGCTGCTCGTACAGGGAAGAAGGATGGCTTCTTCGAGAATGTGTCAGCTGCTCCTGCGGGCTGCCTCTGTACCCCGGACCGTGTGCCTCAGCAGAGCCTGCACCAGGGCCATGAGCAGCGGTGGTGAGTGAGACCCCCGACCCCTGCACTTGCTTGTCTGCGGGCCTCAGTGTGCACAGTGTAGCACTATGTGTGTTACGAATGACCCTGTGTGTTATGAATGACCCCGTGTGTGGCACATGGACAGTTCGTGGCTTTAGGCGGGATGTCAGTGCCCTGTGAAGGGCAGAATTTAGGTCATTGTATATGACTTTCCGGTACTCGAGGTGAATGGGAGAGTGTGATGTGCACAGAGGCCCCGCCCCCCGGCACGTACTCCACTGCGGCTCCAATCTCCGTGGCGCAGAACACGTGACAGCCGGCTACGTCTATTTCCAGGGACAGATCGGTGTGACCTTGTGTACAAATCCTGTACGTGAAGCCAGGCTGGGGCCTTCACATACACCCTACAGTCTTCTATATTTATAATGGGTGGCTTATGTATAAAGAGCGAGCTGACATTTTTTTTCCAGCTTGTCAGGTCAACCAGTTAAAATATAAACATTAAGGCCTCATTCACACCGGCATTGGCAAATATGTGTTTAGAGGACATTTCTAAACACAAATGTGTATCATTCCCTTTTTTAATGGTATCGGTCTCACAGGGTGTTTGCATTCAGCTTCATTTAGAGTAGGGGTGGGCAACTCTGGCCCTCCAGCTGTGCTTTAACTACAAATCCCAGCATGCCTCTGGGAGTCATGCCTGTAACTGTTAGTCTTGCAATGCCTCATGGGACTTGTAGTTCCAGTAACAGCTGAGGCCTGGAGTTGCCCCTCTCTGATTTAGAGGCTTGAATTTCGTGTGTCCAGAGCAGATTTGTGTGGGTTTCACATATGAACACAGATTTCAGAAGGCACTTGTTTATGTACCCTGGGTTTACCGGTGTTCCATGCATTTGCAGCCAGCTAAAAATCAATGACAGGCTGATGTGCAGTGACTGTACGGATCTCCCCGTACATCTGAACATGTATATGCTTCCAGGGAGGGCTGCACAGCCTTGAATGCAGTCTGCATCCAGGGCTGTGCGTCTATTCCTGGTGTGTGTGTATGTATATATTTCAGGTGTGTGAGAAGATTTGTATAGCTGCTGTTAGGGATGCACTGATACAAGTACTAGTATCAATATCTGTGCCGATTCCGAGTATTTTGGGCGAGTAATCGCCCAAATGCTCCGATGCCTAGCACAAGTATTTCTGGTATCAGGAAGCCGGGCAGCTCGTCATTACATGCTTCCCGATTGGCCGGGAAGCGGCTCCATGATCTTTTGTCACTTGTGATGAGAGAGCATGGAGCCGACTTCCCGGGCAGCGTGTAATGACGCGCTGCCCGGCTTCTAGATTGGTCAGGAAGCTGGCCTCGTGAGGTAAGGTTTCCTTACCTTTTTAGTATGTGCAGCCTGTCACCCCGGGGCCTCTCCAGGGGAAACGCAGCCTTTCTCTGGCCGGCCAATCAGGAAGCCGGGCACCGTGTAATGACGAGACGCCCTGCTTTCTGATTGGCCGGGAAGCTGGCTTTATGCTCCCTCGTCATCCCATGACGAGGGAGCATGGAGCCGGCCAAGTTGGCTTCATGCTCCCTCGTCATCTCATGACGAGGGTGCATGGAGCCAGCCAATCAGAAAGCAGGGTGTCGCGTCATTACACGGCGCCTGGCTTCTTGATTGGCCGGCCAGACGACTCTGGCAGGGTACCGGAGGAAGGCTGCGTTCTCGCTAGAGAGGCCCCAGGGGTGACAGGCTGCACATACTAAGGTAAGAGGGGACTTTCTTGTTAATCGGGAAGCTGGGTGGCGAGTCTTTACAAGCTTCTCGGCTAATCGGGAAGCCGGGTGGCGAGTCATTACACGCCACCTGGGACTTCCGTCACTCGGTAATTGGTATCGGCGAGTATCGAAAAAAAATTATCGGTATCAAAATACCGGTATCGGTGCATCCCTAGCTGTTGTGCATATCAGCCTGTCATAGATTTTTAGCTGGCTGTGACTCCACAGAACACCATTTACTTCTGGTGCATAAACCAGGGCCTTCTGCACGCTCTGTGACAGTAAGAATGATTCCTAAATGAGGCTAAAGCTACAAAAGGGTGGGTACATATAAACACAAGGAAGTGACCGGGAGGCCTTATCGTCGGTAGCATTTACAGAGTATAGCCATAGGACACCACAGGCACTGCACCACGCTGTGCATTTCCTGTAGGGATCCACAGACACCGTTCTTTCAGTATGGAGTACAGATTCTTTTTTTCTCTGGTACTCGCCAATATTGAATACCCATACCAGAAGTCCCGTTAAGGAAGCCAGGCGGCATTTAAAGACTCGCCACCCGGCTTCCTGATGAGCATGGAGCCGGCTTCCCGACCAATAAGGAAGCCGGTCACTGAGCCATTACACACTGCCCGGGTTCCTGATTGCCCGGGAAGCCGGCTCACTCCTCACCAAGTGACGAGGAAGCATGGAGCCAACTTCCTAGCCTATCAAGGATCTAATGACTCGCTGCCCGGCTTCCTGACACCGGATGTTTGGGTATCGGGCTAGGCATCTGAGCATTTGGGAGCGTATGAGTGCTCGCCCAAATACTCAGTAGCGGCACTGATACTAGTTCTGTGCATCCCTAATTTCCTTCATTACTATCAGGTTGTTGGAGAATGGAGTCCACTCTCCGACAGACAACAGAGCATCTTAGTCTAAGCGGTGCAGCAGACATGAAATGCTGTGTAGACAGTTCTTTAGATGTTTTACAATGGTGAGCCCATGTAGATGCCCTGTATAGCTATCCTTGTTCTACTGCCAAGATGGCAAACCAGAGATGTTTTGTTATTCAAATGGCTGGAAGTGGGCTGTGGAAACTTTTTTTTTTTCTGGGAAGACTTCATAAACATCCTAAAGATTGTCATACAAGATCGAAAGCCCCTTGGATGCTAACAAGAGAAGCGTCCTATGCATCTGCCTGCCTGATGTTACTGCTGCAGCTGTACACAAGTTTGCATGTACCTGTTTGTTAAAGGCCGGCTACATTGCACGCAGGTCCTGGCCTGCGCATCTCACTGTTTAGAAACACAGGTGATGCATTTTCAGTCAGTTCACAGGAAGTGACCGTCGTGTCATTTCTGTCAATCAGCAGTTATTTCTGTAGTTGCTGAAAATGTTCTTAGTGTGAAAAAAGAAAACTAATACAGTCACTTCTAAGGACTAGTAAGCTGCAATATATTTTTCATTTTACATTTAGTTATTCCTCAAAGTGGAAGCAAAGTCTTGATTTAAAATAAAAAGGAACGAGGTGGGGGAGGAGCTTTTAGCTATAATGTGTTAGTTTGCACAGGATTCTTGCACATTGTTGCGTTCTTTACCTGCCAAAGCAATACCCTCCAGCACTGATGTCGGCACACTCCTCCCTTACCAATGCTTCCATCTTCGTCCCGGTCTTTTTCTAGGTTCAAAGTCTTTGGCTGCTTAATTGGCCAGGCCTAGATGACGTACCTCCCACGCATGCTCATGGGTGTTACTTTGCCTTGGCTGTCAAAACTGTGCAGTGAGCTGCCCATGCACTGTTCAGTGTACAGAAACAATGGGAATCCTAGAAGGCAGGAAAAAGCCTCTGTCAGCGCTTTTCTTGTATTCTGCTTCCAAATTAAAGGAATATATCTCGAAAGGATTGTTTGGTTGCTCAAAACTGTGAGTGGCAGTTTTCTGTAGATATTTCAGTTCTGTACGATTATTTTTTCAATCATAAACTTTGGAAGGCTCCCCATGATTGCCACTTGTAGGAATATCATTACTACTCATTTTATGTAAGATTAAATGTTTCCAATGTGTGGGGGTAGCCTCACCCAAAGGGTTAATTTTCAGATTTCTTAGACTTCTTCTTTAGTCTAAATGCAAATGTGTCTCTCTGAAGGTATTCCGTCTGATGAAGAGCAGGCCACTGGACTTGAAAGGAAGATTTTGCAGGCATTGAAGAGAGGAGAGGTAACTTAAAATCCTGGAACAGCTTTTTTTTTTTTTTTTACTGTTGTGGTAGTTTGTTTTGCTTCTGTGCTATGATTTGGAAAGGTACCT
Organism: Nanorana parkeri; assembly: GCF_000935625.1. NCBI lineage: Eukaryota > Metazoa > Chordata > Amphibia > Anura > Dicroglossidae > Nanorana > Nanorana parkeri. The sequence goes on from NW_017308678.1 coordinate 56,832, forward strand.
TGTGTTTTGAGACTTTATATTGTCATTCTATGAGGGATAAAACATGAAAACGGGGTTTACACCTTGACGATAGTTCGCTAGATCATTTTTTTCAGTATAAATTATAATTGTTTTTTTTCCCCAATTGAAAGGATCCATACAACATTCTGCCAAAGAGCGGCCCAGCAGGAACAAAGGAAAACCCTCATCTTGTGCCCTCCATCAACAAACAGAGAATTGTTGGTTGTGTGTGTAAGTACTGGCACCGTCTGTGACATCAGTTGACCATTTAATAGCGTGTGTTGGATATATATAATCTGGTTGCTAGTTCTGAATTACCGAATATGGAACCCTACAGGGGTGACCACGTTTTTAATTTTATATTGCTTAAAAAAAAAATGGCGGAGTCCATAATCCTATAGTATTTATTAGGTACAACACTACATCTGTCCATATGCTGAACGGTGTACTTCCTACAGTTGTTTGGGTTTTTCTTTTTTCCTCCAGCCAGGCGAGATGCTGGAATAGCCTGGCAGTTGAGGTATCATGCAGAGTTGAAATGGCAATGTAGGATGCTGGTCTAGTTTTAAGAGGCGTAGTTAATTTAAATAATCTGGAGATATTGGCTATTTATGTCAATATGATTATTCATCCAAACAAAGTTAGACTTGCATCAGGTTGTGTACCATTCCGGAACCATGAGTAAAACTACAAAAGAGGCCCCTGGCAACACTTGTCAAGCTAGGGGGTGGAAGGTTGAATGTTCTGCGCTATGAAACAGACCCAAAGGGGGAGATTTCACAGAGTAAGGGTTAACCGCAAGCTGCTGGAACTAAGGCCAGATAAGCCTCACAAAATGGTTTTAGAATAGTGAGCGCTATGGGTCTCCTGGAGTGAAGTGAGAATCCAACAATGACTTAATAAATAAGTGGTAGAGATATTTATATATTTATAATTTTTATAAGTGAACATCTTATTATGTGAAATAAAAATTGCTGAAGTGATATGTGAATAAACGAAACAAAAATCAACAATGTAAATTGACTAATAAAAATTGCTTAAATATAAATAAATGTGAATAAATAAGTAAATAAATAACTTGTCAAGCTAGCCAGCAACAAAAGCAAGCTAATCTGTTTAATTATTTGGGTTAAAACAGTTGTTTTAGTTACATACCTCTGCAGGTATATGGAGAAGCCCCACTGCCCCGGTCAAGGCACAGCTAGTAAATGTGGTCCCTATCTCTACACTGTCTTGGGTCTCAAACTATGGGACATGTATAGCAATGCAGGATCAACTGGAGGCAGCTCCATCCTTCTAAGTCACAGCTACACGCTAGGAGCCGAAACATTATCTAAACAAGGCAGCTGAAGACTTCTAGTCTGTGTCTGCACCAAATCCAAATAAGCGAATATGCAGCTTCTCAGATCGGTTTTAAAACTTTCTAAAAAGAAAGGGTGTCAATGGGCAGACCAATGTGCACTAGAAGTCCCCAGCAAACCTTTTTTAAGCCAGCCAGCAACAAAAGAAAAAGCTAATCTGTTCAACTACTCTGGTTTAAAATCGGAGGTTTTGTTACACGCTCCTGCAGCTCCTGTGGCTGGATTTTTGCAGCTAGGTTTTTAAGCTTTGCGGAAAGTTTTCCAAATAAGTGGGATGAGAGAAGAAATATTGGTAGCAAAACAGAACACCGCATCTGTAATGCAGATTCATTAAACATAGTTTTAATTGGACTAGGCTATGTTGGGTCTCAATTAAAACGCCAGTGGCTAAAGTGTAAGGTGTTGCTGTCTGTGTCCCCACTCGGGAGGTTACCACTGTCACTAGGACTGAGAAGATTGTGCATACATTTGAGTTGTCAAAGGAACAGCATAATATAAATGTATGTGAAATATGTAAATCTAATCTGGTAGTGCCATTCTGAAATGTTTTTTTTATTTTTTTGTTTTGTTTCCCGGGTTGGTTTTTTGTTTTGTTTTTTTTAAGCGCAGGTATTCCAAAGGAACATTTTGATTTATAGGTGGGTGCTTGTTGGAGGAATCACCCACAGGCTTGTGGTAAAATCTCTATGCCAAAGTTCCTAAGTGCTGTGCTTTGTAATCCCACTTCTCCTTTTAATCCAATGTATTAAAGCAGCACTCAACAGCCAGAACCTCAATGTAAAAAGGTTTATTCCCACGAATCTCCAATGTTATAAGATCCACAGGGTCTGCCGTGTTTTGCCAAAAGGCTTGTTCATGGAGACTTGCTTCTCCTTTGCTATTAATGTCTAATGTTAAATGTAAACTTCAGCTGAGGTGTGAGACTCTCTAATGTACTCATGTTAATCTTTGTTCTGTTCTAGGTGAAGAAGATAATTCTGCAGTTATCTGGTTCTGGATCCATGAGGGAGAAGTGAACCGCTGTCCAGAGTGCGGCTCTCATTACAAGCTTATGCCGTATGAGCTTCCACATTAAAGTGTGGCTTGTGACACTGTCTTTATCTTATTATACCCAGAACATTTTATTAAATTCTTGACCTGTAAATGTGATCCTTTTGTGTGTTTAATCTGTTAACTTGGTATATAAGGTAAGTTTGCAGAAAAGTTTGTGTTGGGAGAAAAGTAAAAATATAGGCTTTACCCTTTTTTTTTTTTTTTTTTTTTTAATAACCCGAAATATTAAATGAGAACT
>NW_017308678.1:59655-60434 GCF_000935625.1 Nanorana parkeri
GGGAGAAAAAAAAAAAATGAGTGTTTTCTCTTTTTTTTTTTTTTTTTTTTTGAATAACTCGAAATATTAAATGAGAACTTATACTTGCATACACAAGAACAGTGGACATCAAAGAATGCAAGTTAAGCCAGCAACATTTAAGATCTAGATGAGTAGACTGTAAATGTTCTTTATCGTTCATAGGAGGACACAGAAATTGTACTAGTTCTTACAGTGGGGTTATATTGCCACCTACAGATGGTTGGGACACAAACAAAAAAAATGTTACTCCCCCCAACTGTCTTGTGTTTTTTTACTAGTGTCCTAGGTGGTTGGCTTCTCCTTAGCTATGCTTTCTGCTAGCCTTTTCATTTCTTTTAACTAGGGATGTCCCGATGCCACTTTTTCAGGCCCAAGTACAAGTACATCCCCTCATGTACTTGCCGATACCAATTACCGATACTTTTTCTTAAAGGGACAGGTGACTTTAAATGATCCATAGTACAACTACATGTTATGTACTATGGATCATGGTTTAACCTATTCATGTTAAGTATGCCATGTATCGGGCCCGATTCTGATGCTAGCAGCGGGACATCCCTACTTTTAACCCCTTCATGACCAGTGATGACCAGTGATGTACAGTGTACATTACTGGCATTGGGCCTGGTTAAACAAAAGCTGCCAGGACTCTGTTTACACTTGGAAAGCTGACTGTCGGCTTTACAGTAGAAGCAATTCTGGTGCCTTGGCTGCCGCCAGATCGCTTCTACAGACCGGTGAACAGGCTCCCTGCCCGA
>NW_017308678.1:60476-74177 GCF_000935625.1 Nanorana parkeri
GGGGCTGGGAGGGATACAGATTACATCACTACCGGTCCCATAGCTTTCAGTGCTGGGCTCCTGAAGCTTATTTAAAGTATAAAGGTGATACTTGAGGTTCTTTTGGACCCCCAGCATCACCTTAAAGAGGACCTGTCACCACCAATATGCTATCACATGGGGGGCTTGTAAGCCCTATGTGATAACAATTTAATGTTAAAAAGACATAAAATTAAATGTTAAAAAAAAGTTTAAAGTCCCCCGCGAACACGTGTCTGGTGCGCCTACGTATGAAAACAACGATCGCGCTACACATGTTGGGTATTGCCTCGCACGACAGGGTGAGCGCAATAATTCTAGGGCCAATAGTTTCGCGCATCTCTAAACTTATGACCTGTGGGGGCTTTTAAAGTGTCTATGGACTTTTTGGGGTACTGAATTTTGTCGCATTTTCACGAACGCACACAATTTTTAACCTGGGCATTGGTATTTTATTGTGTTTGGTCACTAAATTTAACAAGTGCATTATTCACAACATGTTTGGGTTTGATGATTTGCGCTAACATTGTGCAACATAAACATTTGCAACTGCACACAGTTTTATTCTACAGGGTCTTGGATTTCAGAAAATATTTAGTGTTTGGGGGTTTGAAGTAATTTTCAGGCCTAAAATGTGCATTATAACATGGGTGCAAAAAGGAAAGAAAGGCATTGGGGTCATTATGGGGTTAAGGGTAGGCATCTCTACAGATCTGTCCTTGAGAATGTAATTTCCCAATGCTACTAGTCATCGCACTGTAAACCTGATTTAGCCCAGGAGATCTGTGGATGGAGCAGCGGAACCCCAACATTTACCCCATACTTCAGTAGTAACTCGTAGCGAGATGTATACTTATCACCTAAAACCACTGTTCCTGAAGACAGAATCCTTCAGACTCTTCTACTCAAAGGTCTGCATGAACGTGCGCCCCTACGTTTGCAAGCCGTAACTGGTTGGTTGTTCTTACTGGGTTCCTTGGTAACTCATCTCTGCAGCTTGAATGCTCAGGTTTCCCTCTGTAGCTTACACTCGACCTGTCAAGCAGCTGCCCCTTCGCACCCTTCTAGTAATACCGCATCTAATTGTCCACCTTTCTAGGTTTGCCTTGTACTCTGACATTTCTGACTCCCACTCATGAAGAGGCTGGTCCTTGGGGAATGGTTTATCAATGAATATCGGGTGATCTACTCATGGCACCATCCATAGTCCAATTGGAGAACACCTAGCATACATTGGTAAATATACCAGGCATTTGCTGAATGGCCACTCTGCCAGGCTAGCAACCCTCTGTTTTCACTGCAGAGGGATGTCGCACAGCATCATTAGAGAATGGCCCTACCAGGTGAAAAATATGTATATTTACATTGGGCCAAGATGTACCAATGTAAGTATACATAAATCTATTTATAACTGGAGTTCAGCTTTAAGAAAGGATCAGGGTTAGAACCCTTTAGTTTTGGTCTGCCAAGGGTTTTTTTTTTCCCCTGGCTCCATGTACATTCTTTACTGTGAGGGCTCGTATGCATGGATATCTAACTTGTCAGGTACTACTTCGTCTTTTCTTGGGCTTCCCTCTCCCTGAAGTCATGTATCACAAATAGTCCGCTTACCTTGCAGAAATTGACTGGTTGCTCCTTTTCCCTGACGTTGGGCTTTAACTTCTGTTCTTTGATGTCTATTGCACTTGTACAATATTAAGTATGTTTTTCAATTATTTATATGAAACATGCGATCAAAAAACGGACACCTGCTAAAGGCATTATCTGAGGAATAGTGGCATGCTGCTCAGGACCTACAGTTATCTACTACAGCTCTTTGCTATTTTACAGCTTAGTGTTCTGTTAAGTAGTGTGCCCCTTACACTGATATACCAGTTTACTCTCGCCAGAGATCAGACAATTGGGCAGAATGGGAGACATGCCTGTCACACATAGGGTTTTACCTATGGAGGAATTCTTTGTAATTTGTTAGAAGAATGAATTCAGAAAGGGGTTTGCGGGATGTTGAAGTCTATCTATAGAGTGTGCAATAATTGGTAAATAAAGCACACTATCATTTCTAATGATGCACAGCGAGGCAGGTGTGTGACTTTACCTCCTACTTCAGCCATACAGTCATCAACATTACCTCTCTCCCTCGGCAATAAATCTGCATGATCACCTCGGACCAAGATGCTGGCAGGTGACCTAGAACGTAGCAAAAGGGGTACTACCTGGCTGTTAGATATTAGGACGTTGAAAGAGTAGCTGAAGAAAATTACAAAGCCATTGGAAGTAAAAAGAATAAACATACAGTAGTGTGAAAAAGAAAGTACACCCTCTTTGACTTCTATGGTTTTATGTATTAGGACATAATAATCATCTGGTCCTTATCAGGCCTTCAAATGAGGTAAATACAATCTCAGATGCACAACAACACATGACATATTACACTGTGTCATTATTTTACAAATATAAAGCCCAAATAAAGAAGTGTGAAAACTAAGGACGCTCTAAAGCTGTTCAGACACTAGTAGATTTTCAAATGAATTTTCCTACAAAATCTTTCTTTCATTCAACTTTTATTAGTTGATGGGATCAAATTGATTATGGATTTCAACCGTAGTGATGAAAAAAACAAAAACTTGAAGGAGCGGGATGGAAACTTTTCTGGAACTAATACATTTTAACAGTGAATGTGGTTTTCGTTTGGGGAAACTCCGTTCATTGCAAAATCGAATGTTAAAATTAAAGGAAATTTCATTCGACGTTCGTCAAGTGTCTCATGGCATCATGAGGTGGTAAAGAAGGATCTTTCATTCGAAAATCTACTAGAGTATGGCCAGTTTTACTGCTTCCATGGGAATCAAGAGGCTAAGTAGCATCCAGGTGCTGCTCATCAAATGTCCTTTATTAATTGATCATCAGCAAGTGTGATCACCTCTATAAAAGCTGAGGTTTTAGCAGTTTGCAGGTCCGGAGCATTCAGGTGTGGTAACATAATGCCAAGGAGGCGAGACATTCGCAATGATCTTACAGAAGTCATTGTTGCTGCCCATCAATCTGAGAAGGGTTATGTGGCCATTTCCAAACAATTTAAAGTCCATTATTGAATAGTGAGGAATAATAATCACAAGTGGAAAACATTCAAGACCGTTGCCATTCTTCCCAGGAGTGGTGTGCCTGCAAATTCACTCCAAAGCCATGCAATGCTCAAAGAAATAAAAAAAAAAACCAGGAGTTATCCCTGGTTCACACCTAGGCGTATTGCATATGCGCGGTTGTCGCACGTTTTTTTAACCGCGATTCGCGGTAAAAAAATCGCGCGACAGACGCAACAAAAACGGCCTAAAATAGTACATGTACCTTTCCAGGCGTGGGCCGTTTTGTAGCGCGTCAGGGACGGGCCGAAATACGCCAAGGTGTGAACCAGACCCATTGAATACAATGGGATTTAGATGTTTGAGCGTTTTGTAGAGCGTTCGTCGTGTGAACGAGAGCTTACATCCCAGACTCCACAGGCCTCAGCATGTTAAAGTTCATGACAGTACAATTAGAAAAAGACTAAACAAGTATGGTTTTTTTTTTGGAAGGGTTGCTGGGCGAAAAGCTCTTCTCTCTAAAAAAAACATGGCCGCACGGCTTAGGTTTTACAGATTTGCATCTAAACAAACCACAAGACTTCTGGACCAATATCCTTTGGACAGATGAGACCAAAGGGAAGATGTTTGGCCATAATGCATAGCGACACATTTGGAGAATGCCAAGCATATCAGCACAAACACCTCATGCCAACTGCCAACCATGGTGGTGGAGGGGTGATGATTTCGGCTCGTTTTGCAGCCACAGGACCTGGGAACCTTGCAGTCATTGAGTTGACCATGAACTCCTCTGTTTAACAAAGTATTCTAAAGTCAAATGTGAGGCCATCTGTTCAATGGATAAAGCTTGGCCGAAATTGTGACATGCAATAAGATAATGATCCTAAGCACACCAGCAAATCTACAACAGAATGCCTGAAAATAAAAATAATTAAGGTGTTGCTATGACCCAGTCAAAGTCCAGACCTCAACCTGATTGAAATGCTAGGGCCAGAACATTATAAGTCCTAATACTTTATATTGTATAATAGTAAAAAGGAATAAATATAACCAGTGTATTCTGTGTCATAGACAGAAGTCACCACTAGGGGGAAGTGTAGTAGCAGCGACCTTGCTTGACTTAGATCTTCTCAACACAAATCACTGTATCCACAAAGCCTCAGCACTTGACTATGTTAAAAAAACTAAAAACATTTAATGCCAAAGAAATACAAACATAAAACGTGCCAACACAAATTTATATTCATCTCAGAGAAAGAAGAGGCCTTTCAAAGTCAATAGATCATTCTTATAAACTAATACTTGCAGGAAAAGCCGCTCCAATGGAATCGCCACATCTAATTTCAGAGCTACAAGTAGATTATATCCAGCAATGATCTAAAATAGGTTACCCCCAATGTCTAGTGGTATGGGTCCTCATAGCAGCAAGAGCCTACTTACGGGTGTGTTCAAATACTCCCATCTATGCTAGACCTTTCTGCAGGAAGCTGGCAGGAAAAAACAGGGATTTGGTTTGTATTAATGCATGTGTAGATTTGTTCAAGAAACGTTTGGACAATTTCTGGAGGGACCGTAATATCCAGGGATACCAGTATCCCTAAGAATGAGATGATGCGTGGACCTATATGGGTTGGACTTGATGGACGTATGTCTTTATTCAACCCCAAATACTATGTAACTATGGGGTCTATTCACAAAGCTGCCGAAGGATCTGGCCGTAGCTTCGGCCGATCCTTCGGCTAGCTTCAGCACCAGGACCCCTTCGGTTCAGGAGAACCGAGGGGGTGCTGTACGGGCTATTCACAATAGCCCGTACAGCTCCCGATCACGGCCGAGCGGCTCAGTCGAGCGCTGAGCCATGCTGAAAGACGAAGCTGGCCGAGCGGCCGGCCATTGGCCGGCCGACAGCCTGCTTCTGACAGCTGGGCGGAGCCAGCCGTGATCTTACGGCTGGCTCCGGCCACTTTCAGAGAGATCAGCGTCCCTGGTTGCTAACCAGGGACACTGATCTCCAAGCATCTGACTCTCCCTGGCGCCCCGGGAGTCTCCTGCTCCCGGCCGCCAAGGAGAAAAACCCCGCTGTGTCTTTTTTCTTTATTCTGACACGGAGCGATGTCAGAATAGAGAAAAAAAAAAAAATCCCATTCAAAAGCATTGGGACATTACTATTGGCTATTTCTATTGCAATAGCCAATAGTAAACTAGCATTGTACCCGCCCTCTTTTGCAGTTCCCCACCAGGTCCACCAGCAGAGGGCGGGAACAATGCTAGTTTACTATTGGCTATTGCAAATTGAAATAGCCAATAGTAAACTCTCAATGCTTTTGAATGGGAATTTTTTTTTTCCTCTATTCTGACATCGCTCGTGCCAGAATGAAGAAAAAAAGACACAGCTGTGTTTCTCTCCTTGGCGGCCGGGAGCGGGGGGCTCCCGGGGCCCCAGGGAGAGTTTTTACATTTTTTTAACTTTTTTTTTTTTACAGCAGCAGAGCCGCCGGACAATAGGAAACTATTGGGCGGAGCTAGCTGTCACTGCTAGCTCTGCACAATCGTTTTCTATTTACTTTTTTCTACTTTTTTCACTCTTTTTCTGTTCTGCTCGGTGCCTCTGAGGGACCGAGCAGAACAGCCGAGCCAAATGCCGCTCGGCGGCATTCGGCTATTCTCTCACTGCTGTTCGGGATCTTTCAGAATAGCCCGAACAGCAGTGTGAAGCCTGCCGGAGGTTCGGCTCAGCCGATCCAGATGTTGGATCGGCTGAGTCGAACTCCTTCTGCACTTCGGATCAGCCGAACATGCTGAGCATGTTCGGCTGATCCGAAGCCACACGAAGCAAGCCGATGTACGGCTGATTTCAGCCGATGTACAGCTGAAATCAGCCGTACCAGCCTGAAGTGAATAGCCGAACAGTGTTCGGCTCACTTCACTTCTGATCGGTCATTCACTCGGCTGCCCTCGGCAGCTTTGTGAATAGACCCCTATATATGTTTACATGCGTACAGTGTTTAGTGGCATAAGTCCTCATTGCACACTGCCACAAAAAGTAAAAACAATGCAAAATGTTTTTTGTTTACCGATTGGAATGCAGGTATATTTTTAATGCATTCAAACCTGTAACAGAAAATTAAAAAAATCTGCGCCGAGTAGTTACATTTTACAAATGTATATGTGTAAGGCTCCACTCACACCTAAGCGTCAGCATGCCAAGGTTTTTTTTCAAGCTTTTTCTGAGAGTTTAAGCTGCGTTTGTCCATGCATTTTCTTTTTGCAAAGAGGAGGAGGGCTGTTTCTTGTGCGACAAACAAGCGCCACAAGCGTTTTTTGTAGCTCATGTAATTTTTCCAGCAACAGGCATTTTGTTGCACATGACAGTACACTCAGATGTGAACATGACAAATTGAAAACAATGGAATTCCTTTGCTTGAGCATTGTAGAGCTTAACCCTTTCAGCTACAAAATGCTTATGTGTGAATGGGGGCCAAATGAAGTGCAAGAAAATTACATTAAAACAGAGCAGGAGGAATGGAATGAGAATTTTACACATTTAAACGCGTACATGTCTAATCGCGATCATTACACCAGATCTTTTTTGGCCAGAGAAAAAAACCTGGCTATATGATCAGTAGATTTCTTACAGCATTGTGCATGTAGCCTATGTACGTAAACTAATTCTATTGGCTAGAATATCCAATCATTCTTCCCACTATGTGCGTTTACTTACATATGTGCATAATTATGACAGTAAGCTCCTCTCCAAATGCAGTTTTTATTTTTAAGCCCCTGAACGCTGCTCTATAATACAGAGTTAAACACCACAATGTGCATGGACGCATTGATTAAAAAAGAGCTGACTGCAGAGGTGTAAAGAAAAAAAATGCCACGAAATGCAGCATTTATTCTGTCCATGAGGCCTTAAAGTCCCCTTCTATATTTTGCTGAGAATGTCTGTGCCAGCACATGCTTTACGCTTACATTTCCTTGGCAACAAATGTTTTATCTTTAATATAGGCAAACACTTAGGATTTGTGTTTACAATGATTGCTTGCATTTGGGGAACTCATTTGCCTTTGGCAGCTGCCACAGTTTTATTGTTGACTTGATACTCCAGCTCCAAATATTCTGTTTGTAAGTTCATGCCAGCAAAAAGGCAAACAGTGTTGTTCTACATGCCGGTAAATACCTGCAAAGTATTCTCATTTACATTAAAATAACAGTTACATTGCACTAGAAGTATATGTGTGCCAGTGTTTCCTCCTAACCACGGGGCTCCGACATATGAAACTGGAAGACAGTACAGGAAATCAAGAATTTGGCAGGATAGGCACTGTACGTCAGGTGACCTTGACTCTAATGCTGGGCACACACCTTACAACCCTCGCAAGACTTCTGTCTTGCGAGGGTTGTAAGGTACTTTAAAAAAACGTACGATCTGCCTATCTTGGACAGGCAGATCAAACTTGCGATGATCGCAAGCCATGCCCCCATGAGGGACGGGCTTCCGATGACCGCAATGCCGAACGGGCAGTGTGCGCTTGCTCACACCGGCCCGTCCGGCTTTTATCTTACGAACATGCTACACACCCGCCGAACATCGTACGATGCTCGGCGGGTTTTTGAACATATTCGTAAGTTAAAAGTCGTGCGACCTTACAGTAGTAGAGGTCGCACGGCTTCCACACACCTTACGATAATCGTACGATCGCGGGATTTCCCGCGATTATCGTACGATTATCGCAAGGTGTGTGGGCACCCTAAGGCTGGGTTCACACCTAGGCGTATCGAATATGCACGTTTGTCGCGCGTTTCGCGCAGCGCATTTTTATCGCGATTTGCGGTAAAAACATGCACGACAAACGCGCGTTTCCGAGGGCTACCTGGCTGTATCCCAATGGATACGCGTGGCAAATACGCTCCAAAGAAGCTCCTGTACTTCTTTGGGCGTAGGGCGTTTTGTACCGCATTCATACGGCCTGTAATACGCCCAGGTGTGAACCATACCCATAGGCAATAATGGGATTTCGGTGTTTGAGCGTTTTGCAGAGCGTAGGAACGCGCTACAAAACGCCCAGGTGTGAACCGGGTCTAAGGCTAGTTTCAGTTCTCCATGCAATACCATTGAAGTCTATGGAGTCAAAAACACGTGTTGATGCACCAAAAAAGCACTGACACTAAAGTGACACTAAACTCCGGAGTTAAACCTTAAAAATGCATTCAAGTTCCTTAACTATTGACAAATTTATCTTATTTGTGTATCACTCAGCAGTAGAACTTCAAATCATCTCTGAATTGGTGCTGACCCTGTCCTTCCTTCTGGAGGGTGGCTACTTTTGTTTCCCATGATCCCTGTGTGTGTGTTGTAAAGTAGCCACTGCTCCAAGCTCCCTCCCGTGATAGAGTACAATCTCACGTTTAGTTCACTAATTTGTAATGAGATTATAGTCCATCACCAAAAAATGTAAAATGGTAGCCTACCTCCCAGGCTTGCTTATCCTGGTGCCCATGCCATTATTGGCCCTTTTTGTAAATTACTGTTCTAGGGTGACACCGCTGTCTTACTGATATTGCAGCACAAGCTGACATGCTGGCATGTTCATTTTAATTTCTTACTGAGACCATCTCAGTATCAGAACAACCAACAGATCTGCTGACATGCAGACCATGATGAGCTACAGTGCACTGCAGTCAGGGCCGGACTGGCCATCGGGCATACCGGGCACTTTCCCGGTGGGCCGGGCCGTACATAATCAGCCTAATGTTCGGCCCGTCCCGGCCCGCTATGCCCGGAGCTGCTGGCCGCTGAAGGGGGCGGGAAGATGGTGCAGTCGGATGAGCTGCGGAGGGGATCGTGGCAGGCAGTGCTGAGGTCTCTACAGCTGCGACCCGTCCTGTCAGCTCTCTCCTCCCGGCCGCTGCAGCTACAAGGCATCATGCTGGACTGGAGGCTTCCCCTGAGACCAGAAACCCCCCCACCGCTGGCCTCTGCACTGTAAGTCACACCGCTGACCTCTGTACATCACAGCGCTGCACTCTGCGTTGCACCGCTGACCTCTGCACTCTGCATTACACCACTGACCTCTGCGTTACAAGTGACCTCTGGACCTCGGCAATTAAATTTTTCTAATTGATTCGGCTGTGTTACGGTAGGTCCTGCGCAGCAGCCTTCTGTGGAACCACACGGGGCCTTCTTACAGGGCTGCCCATCTTCCCCTTCTGAGACCCTTTGCCCGAGACTTCAGGCTGGTACCCCGGAGCAGAGCGGCAGCACAAAGTATGTACCAAATTCATATACTATTATTCTGCATTGCTGTATAATGTATTGCTTGGATTTTTAGTCCTCTATAGCTGATGGTATTATTCTGCATTAGAGTGTAAGCTCCTCTGTACAGAGGCTGATGTGACTGGCTGATGTGACTTCTCTGTACAGCACTGTGGTATATGTCAGAGCTTTATAAATGTATAATAATAGTGTATTACTGTGGGGGGACATTAGAGTGTAAGCTCCTCTGTACAGAGACTGATGTGACTGGCTCAGTGTTCTCTGTACAGTACTGCGGTATAGGTCAGAGCTATATAAATGTATAATAATAGTGTGTGACTGTGGGGGGACATTAGAGTGTTAGCTACTTTAGTGCAGAGAAGCCAGTGAGATTCGATTCTCTATAGCAATATGTCTGTGAAGGTTCTCATTCATCCAGGTCATGGTATATCTGTAAAAAATAAGTCAAGGCAACTGGACTTTCTGTATTTTTCTTGAAGATGTTTCACTGCTCATCCAACCAGCTTTCTCAATTCAGAATCTTCTGAATTGAGAAAGCTGGTTGGATGTCCAGTGAAACGTCTTCAAGAAAAATACAGCAAGTCCAGTTGCCTTGACTTATTTTTTACAGATATTCTCTATAGCAAACTTTCTATATTGTTGCAAGGTTTGTGTTTTGGTTGTAGCAAGGCTTGTGCGTCAGCTGTAGCCCTCGGGTACTTACTAGTGGCCGGCCCTGCCCCTCGATTGCACTTCTGTGTTTGGCTCCGCCCCCTGTTGTGAGGGGTGGGGCCTGTCGGTTGCCACGTGATTGGGCTGCTCAGTCTAAAATGCCTGGGCCTATTTTTTGCCCCAGTCCGGCCCTGACTGCAGTCATCCAGAAACTGGAAGTCAGCATACAGAGCAGTAGTGATGTGAATAGTGCTATCATTGATACCCAAAAAGGTATTTTTAACAAGGATTAAAAAAGGGCAATGGTCATTATTTAAAATGTTAAACTATTTGAAGGTGAGCTCCTGTCTCCTGAGCCAACTTATGAGTTTATTTTGTGCTGTGTGACTTCAATGTCCAATAGGGAGTCTCAGGAGGTGGGAGAGGTTGGACCAAGCTTGGCTTTACAGGTAAATCAAGATTTACCTATAAGTTCAACTGTCTGCATCTCTGGATCCTCTGGTTTTCACCGAAAGGGTTATGTTGATCTTTAGGTTATTATATTATCTTGTGTTACGAATAAAATAAATAACTTTGAACATGGAAATCCCATAAATGTGCTCACTCGGAGGAAATGTTAATGTTAGGAATATGCCTTCAATTTGATAGACTGTATGACTTCTGAATGATTCAAAAAGTGTCTTTTTTTTTTTAGTACTTTCACCAAGGCATTTTTGACTTCTTTGTTTCTTAAACTATAAATGAGAGGATTAAGTGCTGGAGTGACGACAGAATAAAAGACTGATACAGCTTTGTCCATCTCGTAATTCTCTTCAGAGGATGGACGGACATACATAAAGATCACGGTGCCAAAAAAAATGGTCACAACAGAAAAATGGGATGTACATGTGGAGAAGGCTTTGGAGCGGCCAGATGAGGAAGCTATTTGAAAAATGGTAGATATGATAAAAACATATGACACTATAACAAGGATTAAGGAGCCAAGTACCACCACAGCTGAAATGGTTAGGACAAAAGTATCTAAGAAGACTGTATCAGATGATGAAAGCTTTACCAGTGGGCCGACATCACAAAAAAAATGGTTGATGGTTTTTGAGCCACAAAACGGCTTCCAAGATAGGACTATAGTGGGTACTACAGGAACCATGCATCCACTGATCCAAGATCCAATTACCAGCTGGAAGCAGAACTGTGTGCTCATGATGTTATTGTAACGAAGAGGGTGGCAGATGGCAAGATAACGGTCAAATCCCATGAGAGCCAGAATAAAGAATTCTGTGGTGCCAAACAGAAAAAAGAAATACATCTGAGTGATGCAGCTATTAAAGGAGATAGCCATGTTTCCAGAAATGAGATCAGAGAGTAGTCTGGGTACCGTAACTGTGGTGTAACCTATCTCAAGGAAAGAGAAATTGTTTAGGAAAAAATACATAGGGGTTCTTAGAGAGGCATTGGTCCTACTCAGTGAGATTATGGTGATGTTTCCTAAAAGGGTCAACATGTAAACCAACAGAAAGAAAGTAAAGAGTATGAGGTTTATGTCTCTTTCATTAGTGAATCCAAGGAGCAGGAACTCCACTGCCCAACTTCCATTCTCCAGAGCACATCTTGCATAGGAGTCCGACTGCAAAGGGATTCAGAAACATTTTTTTTTGATGAATGTAGAAAATCTTCTAAATGACTGTGTCGCTATTAAGGCACCCTACAAAAGAAGGTCAAGAATACCCCCTTGTACAGCATTGCAGTGTTTATGTTTACAGTGAATGCAGTACAACATTCCTTACAGAGAGCATTCCTAAGGTCTACTCTAAGAGGCTAAGTGCTAGAGGTTGAATGGGCTCGGCACCCTTGAACACTAGGGTATATATTTATAAAGCAGTGAATGTGGATTTCACCAAGCATTCATTGCAAGTGAATCGTCCTGGTACATGTGTTTTAAAGGACAGTGCCTGATTGACTTGCACTGAATTTTTGGTAAATCTCACATTCCATATATAATATATATATATATATACTCTTACCCCCGATACCGGAACATTCCGGTCAAAGGTAGATCTCCCTTTGACTGGCAGTGCTGGCAGGGAGCATGGAGCTGGCTTCCTGGCCAATCAGGAAGCCGTGTGGTGGGTTATGAGACGCAATAAGTGAATCTGGCTTCCTAACCAATCTGAAGACCGGGCAGCGCGTCGTGACTTGCCTCCCGGCTTCCTGATTGGCTAGGAAGCTGGCTTTACTTGTTGGTAGGTAGCCTGGCTTCCTGACCAATCAGGATGCTGGGCAGCACGTCATGACCTGCTACCGGGCTTTCTGATTGGCGAGGAAGCCAGCTTCACTTGTTGGGAGGGAGCCTGGCTTCCTGACCAATCAGGATACCGAGAGACGGGTCATGACGTGCCGTCCAGCTTCCTTATGGGTCAGGAAGCCAGGCTGTCCCGCAGTTTCGCGAGGGAAATGAATCTGGTGTTCTTTCGATACAACATCGGCTTCCCAGGCAATCAGGAAGCCGGGTGGCAGGTCATTATAATCCGGGCCCATGGATGCCGTTATCGGTATTCGTTATCGGCGAGTACCGGGGGAAATAATGTTACACATAGTACACATATTTCTTTTTTATAGTGCTCAAAGATTGGAGATATTTATTTAGGAAAAGGAAGATTAACAACTGAAAAAATTTAATAGGGAATATCTTTTCATGTCAAACACTTGCCTTTCAGATGAATGCAGATGCTAGATTCAATTTGATTCTATATGACCCCGCTCATATGGAAAATGCAGGTCAATGGCTCAAAAATACAGTAGGCAAGACTTTCTCTGTCTCAATCACATTCTTTGCTTTGGCATGAACTGCCCCACTGAAAACTATGATCATTCTCAGGTACCTACATAGCAAAACACATGAAAGTACACTAGGAACGTACATTCTCTCAGGCCCTGAGAGAATAAGAAAACCTAATCAGTTTACCAGCACAGTTGTGAAAACGGGACTAATACTTAAAATGACACTAAACTCAGGAGTTAAATCTTAAAAATACATTAAAATACCCTATTAACAAAATTATATCTTATGTGTGTATCACTCAAATGAGATCATCTCTGAATTGGTGCTGACACTGTCCTTCCTTCTGGAGGGTGCCTACTTTTGTTCCCCATGGTCCCTGTGTGTGTTTTAAAGTAGCCAAAACTCCAAGCTCACTCCTGTGATGGACTATAATCTCAATACAAATTAAACACATCATAGTGTATCCTGGAAGTGAGCTTGGAGCGGTGACTACTTTACAACACACACAGGGACCATGGGGAACAAAAGTAGCCACCCTCCAGAAGGAAGGACAGTGTCAGCATCAATTCAGAGATGACTTGAGGATCTACAGCTGAGTGATACACAAATAAGTTATATTTTTGTTAATAGTTAAAGTACTTGCATACACATTTAATAGTTAATACCTGAGTTTAGTGTCACTTTAAATTATTCACGGTGGATTTTGAGAATCACTCCAAAATGAATCCACAGATAACTAAATAATGACAAAATAAATTGATGAGTGAAGCATGGCTGTTTCATATCATATTAGGTCATGTTGTGTTATGTAATAGATTTATCATTCTTTTATTATTTTACTATTGCAATGATTGCATGTTATTGTATTTCTAGCCATTATTTATATTCTGTATATA
>NW_017308678.1:75698-79654 GCF_000935625.1 Nanorana parkeri
AATACGCTTACCCCCGATACCGGAACATTCCGGTCAAAGGTAGATCTCCCTTTGACTGGCAGTGCTGGCAGGGAGCATGGAGCTGGCTTCCTGGCCAATCAGGAAGCCGTGTGGTGGGTTATGAGACGCAATAAGTGAATCTGGCTTCCTAACCAATCTGAAGACCGGGCAGCGCGTCGTGACTTGCCTCCCGGCTTCCTGATTGGCTAGGAAGCTGGCTTTACTTGTTGGTAGGTAGCCTGGCTTCCTGACCAATCAGGATGCTGGGCAGCACGTCATGACCTGCTACCGGGCTTTCTGATTGGCGAGGAAGCCAGCTTCACTTGTTGGGAGGGAGCCTGGCTTCCTGACCAATCAGGATACCGAGAGACGGGTCATGACGTGCCGTCCAGCTTCCTTATGGGTCAGGAAGCCAGGCTGTCCCGCAGTTTCGCGAGGGAAATGAATCTGGTGTTCTTTCGATACAACATCGGCTTCCCAGGCAATCAGGAAGCCGGGTGGCAGGTCATTATAATCCGGGCCCATGGATGCCGTTATCGGTATTCGTTATCGGCGAGTACCGGGGGAAATAATGTTACACATAGTACACATATTTCTTTTTTATAGTGCTCAAAGATTGGAGATATTTATTTAGGAAAAGGAAGATTAACAACTGAAAAAATTTAATAGGGAATATCTTTTCATGTCAAACACTTGCCTTTCAGATGAATGCAGATGCTAGATTCAATTTGATTCTATATGACCCCGCTCATATGGAAAATGCAGGTCAATGGCTCAAAAATACAGTAGGCAAGACTTTCTCTGTCTCAATCACATTCTTTGCTTTGGCATGAACTGCCCCACTGAAAACTATGATCATTCTCAGGTACCTACATAGCAAAACACATGAAAGTACACTAGGAACGTACATTCTCTCAGGCCCTGAGAGAATAAGAAAACCTAATCAGTTTACCAGCACAGTTGTGAAAACGGGACTAATACTTAAAATGACACTAAACTCAGGAGTTAAATCTTAAAAATACATTAAAATACCCTATTAACAAAATTATATCTTATGTGTGTATCACTCAAATGAGATCATCTCTGAATTGGTGCTGACACTGTCCTTCCTTCTGGAGGGTGCCTACTTTTGTTCCCCATGGTCCCTGTGTGTGTTTTAAAGTAGCCAAAACTCCAAGCTCACTCCTGTGATGGACTATAATCTCAATACAAATTAAACACATCATAGTGTATCCTGGAAGTGAGCTTGGAGCGGTGACTACTTTACAACACACACAGGGACCATGGGGAACAAAAGTAGCCACCCTCCAGAAGGAAGGACAGTGTCAGCATCAATTCAGAGATGACTTGAGGATCTACAGCTGAGTGATACACAAATAAGTTATATTTTTGTTAATAGTTAAAGTACTTGCATACACATTTAATAGTTAATACCTGAGTTTAGTGTCACTTTAAATTATTCACGGTGGATTTTGAGAATCACTCCAAAATGAATCCACAGATAACTAAATAATGACAAAATAAATTGATGAGTGAAGCATGGCTGTTTCATATCATATTAGGTCATGTTGTGTTATGTAATACATTTATCATTCTTTTATTATTTTACTATTGTAAACGAAGGGAAGGGGGGAGGAGTCCGGTGAAATCGATGTCCTTGACGGCTAACGAAGGGAAGGGGGAGGAGTCTGGGGATGTCGATGTCCGTGACGTCACCGGACTCCTCCCCCATGTATTACATGAATTTTAAAATGTGTTGAATAAATGTTTATATTTTTCTTCATATTTTCTATACTCACATGACATTTACCTTTCCCAAAGTATATGGATAGCATTAAAGTCCAAGTGTCAGCTCTGCCTAAAGCCTTTTTGTAATGTTTAAAGAATTGTGTGTTGATAAGACTGAGGATGGGATAGTCTTTTCTAGCATGCGCTAATTAGTGGATGTAAAAGTAGATTAAGGGCATTCCATGGGTCTGATCATTAAAAAACAATATGATCTGCTCATGTGTGAACTTTAGACAACAGAAAAAGTGAATATTTATCAAAGAAAGCTTACCTCACTGAAATCCATTCTAGAATACTGATACAGGAAATGCTTTATCAGCTGGTTCTGTAGAAAAATTTAACAGGTCATTAAACAGAGTATTTTCGGAGTGTAGTGGAGAATGATGTATTAGAGGAGTGGCACGGAGTGGCATTCGTTTTTCCCTTTTTACATGCCTGGAGTTCAGCTTTAAATAAAGATTGAAAATAAACAAGTGCTGTAACATTAAACAATTCATCCCTTATCCTGATGAAGGTACGTCTCATTTTGCTTTGTTGTATATAGTGTCCTTTATTTTCCCACTTTTTTCTTTAGGTCTGAAAAAGATGATTTGTAGAAACTGGATGCTAGGAAAGTGTTTTCCCCATCGGCATGCCAAATCCCAGTTGACCTCATTATTGAAGACAACATAATAGACAGATCTGTGTTACTCTATTGATTTGCTTAAGGGAGTAAGTTATATGCTGTTATATGCCAGCTGATTCAATGTGTTTATTTTGTGAATACCATATGTATATAAATACATACACAACAAATACATCTTAGATTTCACATCCATGAGATGACCATTGCCATAGACCAAAATCGGTTCAAGTCGGCGATGATCAGTAGGCAACAGCAGACTGACCAGCTGATTGAACTAAGAGTAAATAGCAATCAACTGCAATGCTTTCCTAAGGATACGCAAACACTGTCTAGACATGCTTTGTCCTTCTCAGTAGGCATAAATATGGCATAAACATGTATGTCTGGGCATGTCACAGTTAAATAGGAATGTATAATCTTTTCAATGATTTTATTAGATGTACAGGAAATATGATCATATCAATAGATTTATCAAAGTCTGTTAATCTTTTAAAGGTTTTATTCTAACTACTGTCACTTGTGTTTGGCGTCTACCATGATGAGGGGCCCCACCTTTGGTCATGGTGCACAATCCCAGTGTGCCATGTCGCCAGCCCAGGACATCGCCATGTACTGAATAAAACAAAATATTGAGCCAAGACGCAGGACTGGGAACTTGCTGAGACAGTGAAGGGAGATACCAGGGGCAAAGGCTCACCACTCACAGTGTCCGACATCCAAAAATGAGTGAGAAATCCCTTGGCTTTGCTCACCTCAGATGAGCCTACCCTCTCCTTCTCCTCCTCCATCTTCAAGGATGGGGTCACCCCAGTGTTGGTATGCATTGCCCTGGATCTTTATAACACCCAACAGCTAACCCAAAGCCCTGCACTACATGCCAAGGTGGGTGCTAAATGCAGGATCCAGTGCCTGTAGATAAATTACAGATGGGCCCCATATCTTCAGCCCTGTGGACTCCGGGGTATGGCCCCTAAAGCTCTTGCCGTGGGGGTTCCGATCAGGAAGCTTCGAGATCACCATCGTTCTGGGTGCAGCCAGAGAAACTTAACTGAAGACATCTTTAAGGTGAGAACTAAACTATACATAATGTATCTCTCTTAGTAAGAGGAGACATCCATCACTAACGATGATACCTCCATATTACTCATTCATCACTGAATTTGTCTACGTCTTGTACTGTACTCCAAGAAAAGGATTTTACTGGTGAGTCAAAAATCCTATGTTTTGCATGGTTTCTAATTTTAAATATACACAGGGGACAGCCATATGTGCTCTTTAATACTCAGGCTCTGCTTCCTGCTTTGCAGAGCTACACAATTGTCATGTGCTAGGATTCCTTCTCATATTGCAGGTCTGTGGTTTTGCTGACACACTGGAAACAATACACAGTGAAGAGAACTTATCAAAACTGGAGCAGACAAAATCTGGAGCAGCTGTGCATGGCAACCAATTAGCATCTCTCTTTCAATTCCAAATCTTAACTGGACAAACTGAAGAGAAAAGCTGATTGGTTGCCATGCACAGCTGCTCCAGATTTTGTCTG
>NW_017308678.1:79667-85541 GCF_000935625.1 Nanorana parkeri
TGTATTTCCACTTTTGCAGTCAAATTTGAGAAAACCCCTCTATATGTTTGTTATGTATTCCATTTCAAACAGCATTCTGAAAAATAAAAAAAAATCTTACCTTTTAAATGTTTTGTTGTATTAGGCAACATGGCTGAATCCAGGTTTTTGTTTCTGAGCACCTTCACAGCAAACTGCCCTTAAAGAAAGGCTTTGAATTGAAATTTGTGGATTGTCTTTATTTATTAACTTTATTGTGTATGTATGTGAGATAGGGACCTTAGATTGTAAGCTCCTTGAGGGTAGGGACTGATGTGAATGTGCAACTATGTAAAGTGCTGCTTAATTTGTCGGCACTATATAAATACCTGTAATAAATAATAATAATAATAAATAAAAACATACAGGCTTTTAATCCTGTAACCCCCTCACAGTCCCTCCTAACATTACAAGGAAGGAACAATGTCTACCCTTAAGAAGCCAAGAAACCCTAACTAAAGTAAAAGCAATTTAAACTGCAAGAAGCGTTTTTTTTTTTTTTCATTTGTGAATGGGAACATGTAACAAATATAAAATAGGTGTTATCCCAATTATCTGCAAAAGTGGAAATCTACTTCATGCTTGGCTCACATATATTTTATACATTTGAAGACATTTCATTGTAGTTTTCATATATTTTAAGATATGTTGCTTCTACTCCTCTTTACCTTAAATGTGTTATTGAGCCTTGCATTTGCTAGCTCAGTCTTCATCCAATTTATATGTTTTCTAATTTCCCTGATGTCTATATCTCAGGAGCAACGCAAAGCAAAAAATAAACTTAGATGTTTTCAAATATAATTAGTTGTATTCCTCAAAGAGATAATAGAACAGGTCCTCTGAGAATGTCAGTAATTTCTTCAGTTTATACTCCCAAAGGAAAGCCACAAGGAGAAAATATTATTACCGTTTGGTAACTCCTGTAAGACATGTTCATTATTTTATACATACTACTGCTGCTTTCCCAGTAATATAAATTAAATGTGTATTTTCTTTCTTTCTTTCTCTTTCTTTCTTTCTTTCTTTCTTTCTTTCTTTCTTTCTTTCTTTCTTTCTTTCTTTCTTTCTTTCTTTCTTTCTATCCTTCTCAACAGGGAAATAAAGGGAAATTCCCTCCTATACATGTGTCACAGGAACAGGTGTCCCCATTAGAAAAATTTCTCCTTACCTTTTCTGGTGTCAACTTTAAAATTCTGGATTTCCCATCACTTGCTGACGAGGGTGACAAGGGTTACCAGGAGAATAGTAGGGGAATCTCCCTAGCGGTGGCACAGATAACAATAAAAACTTAACAAGTAAGAAGTAAAATTTTGGCTATGCATGCACTTTAATATCCTGCATTCTTCCTCTTATGCAGCAGATGGAGTATTAGGCTACTCATATGGATTTCAGTCTTTTCCACACAAAAAAGCCTGTTGTATACGCACCTAAGTGAATGAGACAGAGCAGAGATTATGGCTTCTGCAATGGCTTCTCCAACAAAGATTTAATTGAAAGACATCATAGCTTGAAGTGTTCTCTCGTTAGCTAACCACTGGTGCTCTGGGAATCATTTTTTTAATAGGAGACACAAACCCTAGAACTCCCCTACATCCTGCTGACTGATAGGAAAGCTTATATTAAACAAATAAAAAATAATAAAGGAGTTCCTATTGGATCATATGAGCTACTTTTTTCACTGGTTTAAAGCTTCTCTGTTATGGCAGAATAAGAATGTGACCTCTTGCAGTATAATGATTGTAATTCTTCCAGTGGGCCTCTTTTATAGGCACCTGACAAACATTCTGTTTTTCGTTGTTAAATGCACACTGGATTCTGTTATGTTTCCAGTTAGTTGACTTTTGTTAATAAACAGAAAGCTGACATGACCAGGCCCACAGACTGGAAGGGGCGGGGATGTTGATAACAAACAAATGCCCTTAGGTTACTCTGACTTCTAAACCTGTTTGAATGATAACGTTTGAACTACACGGTCACATCATCAGCTTAAGCTGGCCATACACTACTCGAGTCAGCAGGACGTGGCTGAAATCTGAGCAGCGGTGGGCCTGTCAGAGACCCTCTGTGCTTTTCAATCAACTTTTGACGAAAGAGCTAGGACCAAACTTGTCGGCAGAAGCCAATTCTCACTAGCTTTCTTCTCAACCGCTATCCATTGCTATCTATTCATCTTCTGAAAAAACAAATGCTTGTGTACCTAGCTACACGTGAGAAGCTTAGTGTAAAATTCATACAGTTATGTACAATGCATGGGAGTGTGTTACCTCATGTTGAGCTGTGCTACAATGCAGGTGTGTTTTTAAGGTGCTTTGGGGTGCCATTTATCATGAATTCATAATAAATGCCACTGCAGCTCATCCAACGCATGTAACAAGTGTTACCATGCATTGTGATACAGCACATGCTACCATGCTGTGTTACCGCAGCACAGTGGTAATGGGCCTTAAGTTAGGAAATCCACAGTACAGTGACAGGCTAGTAGTAAGGCATGAGTCAGGAGGAAAAAAGCCAGTCCTGGCCACCACAGAAACTTGTTGGTATTTGCTTTACAAAGCACCCCGGATTTTGAGGTTGTTGGGGCACCCTACATTGAACCACATGCAGTGTGCTATTCACAGTGAGGGCCCAATCACACCTTAACGCACATTCCTGAAACACACTGTAGATGTCTGTTGCAGTAGAATGCAAAGTTATTAGCATCCCAATGAACATCTACAGCGCAATTGAATGCATCTTTATTATAATGCACTGCAGTGCACAGCAGAGCCGTAGCTGGCTCCTTTTGCGACCGAGGCAAGAACAGAAAATTGTGCCCCCCCCATCAGGTGTGAGACATCACCCGCCCTGCCTCCAGGATTTTTATTTTCCGTTCATTTCGTCTGAAACAAATTTTTAGTATTGCACATGTCTAATAATGTGTGTGTGTGTGTGTGTGTGTAGGGGGGGTGTTGCGCCTGTAGCTTCTCATCGGATCCCCGCTGCTCTCCCCTTCACCTGCATGGGCAGAGGCAGCGGGGATCCGAGGAAAAATAAGGAGCTGAACTGGGGTTAGTGTCTCTGTTGCCACATGATGCCATTGTCTTTAGGGATTTTCCCAAATTTCCCACAGTGGGATCGCCTGCACCCGGAACCCAGGCACATGAGTGCCTGCGTTCCAGTCCAGTGCGATCAGCAAAAATGCTGCAAGCACTATTTTTGCAGATCGCACTGGACCGGAATGCAGGCACTCATGTGCCTGCGTTCTGGGTGCGGGTGATCGCACTGTGGGCGGGAGGCATGGCTGCGGTGCCATTGACCTCTATACAACCCCACACCCCCTCCCGCCGCTGAACGCAGGGAGCCGGCTTACATTCCAGTGCGTCCTAGAGGCCCCACCGTCCTGTCCTCCCGTGGTGCTCGTGTGGCCAATGTTGCACATGGGGAGAGGTGTCCTACCCCTTTCCATCTGCAGCGTCTGAAACATTCAGCTGCACGAGCACCGCGGGAGCATAGCCATAGCCAGCTCCTTTTGCGTCCGAGGCAATAAAAAAGCAATGCCCCCAACAGGCGTGTGATGTCACCCAGCACCCCGCCTCCAGGATTTAACCCTGATATCTCCCTTTTAAATTAGAAAAAGAAATTGAGGACACAAGTCTTTTTCTGCAGCCTCTGTTCTAAATGAATGGAAAGCACAGAGGCTTCCCATTCATTCAGAAAATATTTTACTATCATCCAGTTTCTGAATGGGGAGGAGCCTCTGTACAGAGTGCTTCTCCCCATTGAGAAACTCATGAATGAACAGGAAGTGATGCAAATCACATCGTGTTCATTCATAACTAGGGACACATAGTACATTGTGTCCCCAGTTATTTACAAACACTGGAATTTATCAGCTGATCGCTCCAGTGTTTGCCCTGCACAGAGGATTGGTACATATCACTGATATGTACCGATCCTCTGCCGCTCGGCCACGCAGACGGGGGCTCAGCTTCTCCTCTGGATCCCCCCTGCTCTCCCAGGCAGAGGCAGCGGATCCAAGGAGAAGTGAAAGAAGCACTTCAGCCGCGGGGGGGGGAGGGGGGGGGGCAGAGGACGGAGCCGCTCTCACAGAACTAAGACCAAGTGGTGAGGGGGGAGAGAGAGGCGCCGGCTGTCAGAACCTGGCCGAGCGTCTCTTCCTATGTCTCCTCACCGCTCGGCCTTAGTTCTGTGACAGCGGCTCTATCCTCCGCCCCCCGCCGCCTCCGGCTGCAGCGGTTCCTTCACTTCTTCTCGGAACCCCGCTGCATACAGATAGGGAGAGCAGCGGGGATCCATAGAAGCCCCACGGGCGGGAGGAGAGGACATCGCGATCTACCAAGGATCGCTACGCGATCGACTGGTAGATCGCGATCGACTGGTAGATCGCGATCGACCTTATGGGCACCCCTGGTCTAGGGTCATGAGCGGCGTGCCCCAGGGATCTATGCTGGGCCCCATGCTATTCAACCTGTTTATTAATGATATCGGGGAGGGAGTAAATAGTCATGTTTCCGTGTTTGCTTATGACACCAAAATCAGGAGGGTGATAGACACAGACTTAGACATTATAACATTACAGGGGGGCCTGGATAAAGTTGGGGAGTGGGCAACTATATGGCAGATGAGGTTCAATGTTGATAAATGTAAAGTTATGCTGTTGTGGGGTTAAAAATAGGCAAGCGGATTACACATTAATGGGAACTCCACTAGGGAAGTCACAAATGGCAAAAGATTTGGGCCTTATTGTAGACCATAGGTTGAATAATAGATCGCAATGCCAGGCCGCGGTAAACAAAGCTAGCAGAGTACTGTCTTATAATAAAAAGGGAATGTACTGCAGAGACAAGGCTATAATTTTGCCACTTTATAGATCGCTGGTTCGGCCTCATCTGGAGTATTTTGGTCACCAGTCCACAGCAAGGATGTCCTTGAACTGGAGAGAGTCCAGAGGAGGGCGACCAAACTCATTAAGGGGATGGAGGACCAGATCTATGAGACAAGGTTACTAAATTTAAACATGTTCACGCTGTAAGTGAGGAGATTAAGGGGGATATAATTTTTTTGCACAAGATGTTCAATGAAAATAGCTACATCAGCAATAAACTCTTTACGGTAACCTCCATAACAAAGACTAGAGGCCACCACCTAAAACTAGTGGAGAAAAAAATTAATCACAAGGGGCTTCTTCACAGTAAGAGCGGTCAGGGTATGGAACTCACTGCCACAAGCAGTGATCTCAGCTAAGAGTGTTGAATCGTTCAAAATGCATTTGGACGATTTCCTCAGAGACCGCAACATACAGGTACAGGTACACTTAAGAAGAAGATGACACATGGACTCATCCACACTCATACACATGTAGATTCACATGCATACACGCTAAAGGTTGGACTTGATGGACCCGTGTGTTTTTTCAACCTCAAATATTATGTAACTATATGTAACTATATGTAACCTGTGTTATACTCACCTGACTTCCCCAAAGACTTTGTGGTACAGACTGATGCGTCAGATGGAGGATTGGGAGATGTGTTATCTCAGGGTTGGAATGGTGAAGGACACCCGGTCATTTACCTTAGCAGAAAATTGAACTCGCACGAGTTCAACTATGCCACAATTGAAAAGGAATGTTTAGCTGTGAAGTGGGCTCTGGATTCTTTGAGGTCCTATCTGCTAGGTATGCATTTTGACCTAATAACTGATCATGCTCCCTTAAAGTGGATGGCCCAAAACAAGGAGACCAATAAAAGGGTTAACCGGTGGTTCCTGGCCCTGCAGGAATTAAGCTTTACTGTAAAGCATTGTCCTGGTGTACGGATGGGGAATGTGGATGCTTTATCCTGGGTTCATGCTTAT
>NW_017308678.1:85588-91154 GCF_000935625.1 Nanorana parkeri
ATTCAGGATATGTGTGTCCCAGGTTCAGGTTGTATACAGATTTGTTTCCACTAGAGGCAGTGCTGGAATGGTCGAGGTAATTAGCCCAGCTAAAGGAAGCTGGCTCACTAGGGCCTCTGTTAAGGTGGCCATACACCTTACAACCATTGCAAGACTTTAGTCTTGCAATGGTTGTAAGGTAATTTAAAAAACATACGATCTGCCCATCTTGGACAGGCAGATCGTACTTGCGATAATCGCAAGCCTGCCCCACTGAGGGGCGGCCTTTCCGATGATTGCAATGCTGAATGGGCAGTGTGCGCCATTTGTCTTACGAGCGCGCCACAAACCAGCCGAAAATCGTACAATTTTCGGCGGGTTTTCAAACATGTTCGTAAGACAAAAGACGCACGACCGTACAGTAGAAATGGTCGCACGCCTTCAACACACCTGCCGATTATCGTACGATTGCGGGATTTCCCGCGATTATCGTACAATAATCGGCAGGTGTATGGGCACAATAAAGCTGGCCATACATCTTACAACCATCGCAAGACTTACCGTCTTGCGATGGTTGTAAGGTCATTTAAAAAACGTACCATATGCCCATCTTGGACAGGCAGATGATACTTGCGATCATCGCAAGCCCGCCCCGCTTAATGGAGGGCTCCCGATGATAGCAGTGCTGAGCCGGCAGTGTGCGCTTGCGGCATTTGTCTTCCGACCACACCAGCAACCTGCCCAAAATTGTACAGCAGGTTTTCCAGCATGCTAGGAAGACAAGAGTCGTGCGACCTTACAGTAGCAGAGGTCACACGCTGCCCATACACCTGCCGATTATCATACGATCACGAGATCACCCGCGATTATCGTACGATAATCGACAGGTGTATGGGCACCCTAAGAACTCCCAGACTCTTTAGGGATTTGCTCCACCAGGAACCAGTTTTGTGCCTGAGTAGACTGGGGAGGTTTCTACGTACTTTAGTGGTGAAAAAGAAAAAACAAACTCGTGCAGTGAGACACAGCCCGTGTGGCAGTTTGTTCAATAGTGAGATACAGTGATTATGAAAATAATTATTTGATCCCCTGCAGAGTTTGTAAGTTTGCCCACTTACAAAGAAATGAAAGGTCTATCATTTTTATCATGGGTGTATTTGAAATGATAACGACAGAATATCAACCAAAAATCCAGAAAAAAACACATGATACAAATTAGGGTGCAGCACAAGGTTGCACCTAGTTGTTAGTGAGGGAAAACAGTTTGTGTAGTAAGTTGCCAGAAGGCAAGGATTTATTTTCATGTTTTTTCTTGATCAGCGGTACATGGCTACCAATCGGCATCTCTCTTCAGTTTGTTCAGTTAAGATTTGAAAATGAAAGAGAGAAGCTGATTGGTTGCCATGCACAGCTGCTCCAGATTTTGTCTGCTCCAGTTTTGATAAATTCCCCTCAGTATACACAGTGCATTCAGAAAGTATTCAGACCCCCTTCACTTTTTTCAGTTTTGTTATGTTACAGCCTGATACTACAGTTGTGTACATTCTTTCTTTCTGATTAATCTAGACTCAGGGCCCCATAATGACAAAGTGAAACCAGAATTTTAGAAATGTTTTCAAATGTATGAAAAAGGAAAAACTGAAATATCACATTGACATTAGTATTCAGACCCTTTGCAACAACAATTTAGCTCAGCTGCCTCCCATTTCTCTTGATCGTTGTTGAGATGTTTCTACACCTTGATTGGAGTCCACCTGTTGTAAATTCAATTGCTTGGACATGACTTGGAAAGGCGCACACCTCTCTATATAAGGCCTCACAGCTGTCAGTGCATACTGTATCAGAGTAAAAGCCATGAGGTCAAGGGAACTGCCTACAGAGCTCGGAGACCAGGATTATGCAAGGCACAGATCTGGGCCAGGCTACACAAATTTCCTGCTGCACTGAAGGCTCCCAAGGGCACAGTGGCCTCCATAATTCTCAAATGGATGAAGTTTGGCACAACCAGGACTCTTCCAAAAGCTGGTCGCCCATTCAAACTGAGCAATTGGGGGAGAAGGGCCTATCAATTTACAAAATGCAAAGTGAGTGAACAGAAGAAAAATCTAAATCAAATCAATATTTGGTGGGACTACCCTTTGGCGTCAAACCAGCATCAATTCCTACACTTGTACGGGGTCAGGGATTTTGGAGGATTAGAGTCAGGTGTATGATTAACCAATTATACCAAGCAGGTGCTAGTGGTCATCAATTTCATATATAGGTGGAAACACAGTCATTAACTGAAACAGAAACAGCTGCGTAGGAGGCTTAAAACTGTGTGAAGGTGCCCATACAGCTGCCGATTATCGTACGATAATCGTGGGAAATCCTGCGATCCTATGATAATCGGCAGGTGTATGGAAGGCGTGCGACCGTTTCTACTGTACGGTCGCGCGTCTTTTGTCTCCCGAGCCGGCTCGAAAACCCGCCGAGAATCAGCCAGTTAGTGTCGTTCTCGGGAGACAAATGCCGCACGGGCTGGTGTGCGCAAGCACACACTGCCCGTGCGTCATTGGAGTCATTAGAAGCCCGCCCCTCAGCGGGAAGGGCTTTCGATGATCGCAAGTACGATCTGCCTGGAGATTTGGTCAAGTTCAATGGTGTCGTCATTGCTGAGAAATACAAGAAGATACTTATCCATCATGCCATACCATCAGGGAGGTGTGTGGTTGGCCCCAAATTTATTCTGCAGCAGGACAACGACCCCAAACATACAGCAAATGTCATTAAGAACTATCTTTAGCATAAAAAAGAACAAGGAGTCATGGAAGTGATAGTTTGGCCTCCACAGAGCTCTGATCTCAACACCATGGAGTCTGTCTGGGATTACATGAAGAGACAGAAGGATTTGAAGCAGCCTAGATCCACAGAAGATTTGTGCTTAGTTCTTCAATATGTTTGGAACAACCGACCTGCCGAGTTCCTTCAACAACTGTGTGCAAGTGTACCTAGAAGAATTGATGCTGTATTGAAGGTAAAGGGTGGACACACCAAATATTGATTTAATCTGGATTTCTCTTCTGTTCCTTTTACTTTCCATTTTGTTCCAAAATAAACTATTAACACTTATTTCTGAAAGCATTCTTACTTTACACCATATTTCCACACCTGCCTAAAATTTTTGCACAGTAGTGTGTGTGTGTGTGTGTGTGTGCGTGCGTGCGTGTACTGTATATATATCAGTTTTTCAATGAAGCACCATGATTTTTGAGAAATATTTTACATGGATTATTGATGCATTTTTACAGCCTATGTTCTTGAAGAAGAACTCCAGGTAAGGAAAAAAGGAAAACCCTTACCCTTGCAGTGGGGCTACCCAAAGGGTTAGGGGCTCATGTAAAGCTGATTCTTGGTCCTCCGGCAATCGGTGCTCACCTCTGCAGCTATGGAAGGTCACTCAGCTTCCTGGTGCATAATGCAAGTCAATGGTCCAGCATAAGATGTGATGACATCAGCAGTCCTCCGGAACCCAGGGGAGAAGAGGCTGTGGGGGCCGGTCTTAATAACCCAGAGGGAGCCAGTGGGACAGGGGATGAGGTAAGTAAAACAGCCGTAGACAAAATGAGCATTAAAGTTTTTTTGTTTTCCGGAGTTCTTAATTTTGTGCCCATAGACCGCAAGTCTTACATGTCCAATTCATTAACCTGTATTTCCATGCAGTTTACAGACATTTTAATTAAATTCTTGTACAGTGTAGTGTGCATCTTTTTCACAGCACACTGCTGAGTGTAATAGGGACCAATTAAAAATAAAATCTATTCCGCAGTAGCCCCAAAGGATATGAATCTACTTTATGTGCACCAAACACCTTTGCAAACTCAGTTATTTACTATATAAAAGTAGCGGTGACCTTATCACTGCGCTACACATAACCTGTGGAGAGAACAGCTATGTGGGAGGGACCCAGCAGGCCCCACCCACTACAGGCTGCCTGCAGAGCACAGTAGGGGGGCGGATACAAGACCAGTCACCCTGCACAAGGAGAGAACGCAGCTTTTATTACAGCATGCTCCTGCACACAGGAAAAGTTTTATACTAGATCAGTGATGGCGAACCTTGGCACTCCAGCTGTTTTGGAACTACAAGTCCCATGAGGCATTGCAAGGCTCTGACAGCCACAGACATAACTCCCAGAGGCAGATGCATCTTGGGATTTGTAGTTTTGGCACAGCTGGTGTGCCAAGGTTCCCCACCACTGTACTAGATGATAGGGATGCACCGATACCGGTATTCCGGCATCCCTACTAGATGACTGCACAGATGTGGCTATAATACATAATTCACACAAAGGGGAATGGGATTTGCAGTGCATTGTGACCACTAGGTGGAGTTGAGGAGCACTGGAATTTCCTATGCACCTTGGCTCTATCTAATGGGCAGAATGTGCTGCTATGTGAATGGTCTGTAAATCTCCCCCTAGGATTGGAGTAAGAATACACACGCCTCTTGTATTAGACAATATTTGGTCTTGCGGAGTTCATTGTGAAATACAAATCTGTTTGTAATTTGTTCCCGGGCATGCCATCCCCTCCGCCGTGCCACCAACACTTCAGTGTAAGGGATTGTGTAACTGCGGGAACACTTCTATTTATTTACAAACGTGTAGGGAGGACATGATCGTTCTTTCAAGTCAAGGACCTTCCTTTGCAGCAGTGAGATCATTGTTATCATGAAGGTAAACAGTAGCCATGAGCCTATTCCTCACCTCTTCCCCCATGAACTACAAATCCCATGGTGCATCAGGGGCACAGCAGCCTGTCCTCTTCTCATGTGCCAATAGCAAGCAACAAGTGGGGAGCTGCCCATGTATATAAAGGCTTGAGGAGCCCAGCAGATCCGGAGAACAGAGCTGTGCTGCCTCCCCGCCCTGCATCAAGAGATGGATGCTATACTGAGCTGCACTGAGGAGTCCTTGGGGCCAGATTATTACACCCTGCTGGGATGTGATGAGCTGTCCACGGTGTGTATGTCCATTTCCACTATTCAGCCTTTCTATTGCTGTGTCACAGTCTATGACATCGTCCTGTGCCAGCAACTTCTCCTCCCCTTCTGCAATCAGACATTTCTATCTAAAATGTGGATGCTGCAGACTGGTCTATGACTTATTGATACATACTGATTATATTAGACTGGTCTATGACTTATTGATACATACTGATTATATTAGACTGGTCTATGACTTATTGATACATACTGACTTTATTAGACTGGTCTATGACTTATTGATACATACTGATTATATTAGATTGGTCTATGACTTGATACATACTGATTATATTAGACTGGTCTATGACTTATTGATACATACTGACTTTATTAGACCGGTCTATGACTTATTGATACATACTGACTTTATTAGACTGGTCTATGATTTATTGATACATACTGATTTTATTAGACTGGTCTATGACTTATTGATACATACTGACTTTATTAGACTGGTCTATGATTTATTGATACATACTGATTTTATTAGACTGGTCTATGACTTATTGATACATACTGACTTTATTAGACTGGTCTATGACTTATTGATACATACTGA
>NW_017308678.1:92082-97252 GCF_000935625.1 Nanorana parkeri
GGGTCTGGCAGAGGCAAGCGTGAGGTGGGGAGAAGGTGCGGCGCACAGCATGTGTGGAGCCGTGAACAGGGCCAACTGATCGGAAGCCGATTAATCGATTATTGAAAAAGTTGACAACTTTTTCAATAATCGATTATGTCGATTAGTTGTTGCAGCCCTACTTCTGTCTCTCCAATGGCACATTCAGCTTTGATGGGGAATCCGCATCATCATTGTACATGTCATACGGTTACTGAGACATCAGATATGTTTGTACAGAATGATATTTGCTATTGTACATGTTTTTATTGCATCAGCCGATGACAGTATTCCTCATTATTTAACGTAGAACTCCGGGGAATTTTGTCATCGACCCCTGCAGTGGGTCTGCCCCTGCAGTGCAAGGGTTAAGTGCTCTTGCGCTTACATTGCTCTTGCAGTTACAGTCTGACTATACAGCTTTAGATTTACCAAAACGATGTCATAAGAGGACCCGCCTAATCTATTCAATCAATTTCTATCTAACCAAGTAGGTCCTTTAGCTACATATATCAGGGCAGAGCTAAAGGACATTGTGCAATCAGAGGGTTACATGTGCGGTGATGCATCTTATTTTGTGATAATGTATTCGAAGTAATCTTTATGACAGTAAATCTTTAAGAAAAAAAGTAAAAAGAAGACGTATAACTGATCAAGGGCAAGTTCCATGTAATCTACATTCATCTGCTCCATGATTATGTAAAGGTATATAAATCATTTACTTAAAGAACTCCAGAGAACTTTTTTTTCTTAAAGGAGAACTATGAGGCGAGTGATTTCCACTCACCTCATATAGTGGGGCCCCCTGTACTGTAAGAGCTGACTGCTTGTCTTGATCTAGAGAGGTATTAAAGTCCAAGATGTCCCCCTGCGCTCCTCACAGCATCTCCGGCCCGAATCACAATAATGGTGCTTGCAGTGATACTCACGGGTGGCGCCGTGCACATCAAACAGCAAATGAACAGCAATCACCAGCACTCAGTGGAAAATATTCAAACGATAAAGTCCATTTAATCGGACAAATCATCATACATGTTGCAATGTTACATTGTTGCCCTGATGAAGGGGCCTTGTGTGGCCCCGAAACGTCGGTTATAATTATTGCAACATGTTTGATGATTTGTCCGATTAAATGGACTTTATCGTTTGAATATTTTCCACTGAGTGCTGGTGATTGCTGTTCAACCCACACAACCCACACATCATGCAAACTCCTTGCAGATAGTGACCTGGCCGGGATTCAAACCGAGGACCCCCAGTGCTGCAAGGCAGAAGAGCTAACCACTACGCCACTGTGCTGCCTTAGACCAAAATGACCAGGTAACCCTTGCAGTGCAGGGGTAACCCCACTGCAAGGGTTCATTTAATAATCCGGAGTTCTTCTTTAAGGGTTACCATATACGTTACAGTCTGCTGTACAGTCAGCTTTAGATTTACCAAAACGATGTAACAAGAGGACTTGCCTAATCTATTCAATCAATTTGTATCTAATCAAGTAGGTCCTTTAACTACATAGTTGTCAGTAGATTTAAAGGAGAACTATGAGGTGAGTGATTTTCACTCAACCTCATAGTTCGAGCCAACGTGTGACAATGAAACTGTCACACGGCGGCTCAATAAGTCGGGAAGTGAGCGAACGCATACCGTCACTCGCTCACTTCACGATCCTGTCCCTGCAGAGAGCCGTGACTGTCCCCTGCAGGGATTCCCCCCCCCCCCCCCCTCCGATCCTCCAGCACTGACTGGAGGAACGGACGGGGGAGGGGGCGGGTACAGCTGGCTCTGTCTCTATATAGGCAGAGCCAGCTGTCAATCACGCAGCTGTTCTTTAACTACAAATCCCAACATGCCTCTGCCTCTGGGAGTCATGCCTGTAACTGTCAGTCTTGCAATGCCTAATGGGACTTGTAGTTCCACAACAGCTGGATAGCCGGAGTTGCCCACCCCTGACATAAGGAGACCATTTAATAAGGAAAAAAACACAATAAGCTATGTGCAACTAATCAGCAATCAGTTTTGTTTACTTTGATTCACTAAATCTGAGAACAGATGAAATCTGATTGGTTGCTTTGAGTGATTTCACATCACCTTTGCCC
Organism: Nanorana parkeri; assembly: GCF_000935625.1. Lineage (NCBI taxonomy): Eukaryota > Metazoa > Chordata > Amphibia > Anura > Dicroglossidae > Nanorana > Nanorana parkeri. Next base: position 94,197 of record NW_017308678.1, read on the forward strand.
TTATACTCATTGTATAAGATGTGTCTCATGTACACATCCACATGTATCTCATCGTATATGCATACACATGTATCTCGTATAATATTGTGCTGCCTCGTTATACAACCCCTGCTGATGTACATGGAGATGCATGAAACCTGGCAATGTATTCAAAGTTTCTGATGATCACAAATCTATTCTGCGGGTATTATTATATTTAGTACATTTCCACTCTCTGCAGCTATGACGAGTATTTATTTATTGTCATTTTATTCTTTTTTTTTACTACACCGGAGTGATTGCTTTGCTGAATACAATCCTCAGCCCAGTGACACATGTTATGCATTTGTCTTCTCCATTAATCACACAAGATAATTGCACTGTTTGTTTTCCTTGACGTCAAAGAGGACTTCATTGCTTTGCTAGGCAATGTATACCACCCACTCTGTCACCAAAGGATACAAGATCAGTGCATCTGTAGCACAAGCGGGCGCTGTTCATGGGCTGCTCCTGAGCTACAAAATCTAGTACAGGGTCTACACAATGTGAATGTTAAAGCGTATGTCCAGGGAAAACCCCCCCAGAGCATATTTAGTACATCTCGGACATACACTCACCTGTCTCTGTGTTTTATCCCTTTAAACATGCTACGAACACAGAAAAATACCTGTTCATGTGCCCCAACTTCCTATTTGACATGACTGCCCATTGGGGGGAATTTATCAAAACTGGAGCAAACAGAATCTGGAGCACTTACCCATAATAACCAATCAGCTTCTTTCTTCATATTGTTCAGTTAAGCTTTGAAAATGAAAGAGAGAAGCTGATTGGTTACTATGGACCGCTGCTCCAGAATCTGTCTCAGTTTTTAAAAAATTCCCCTCAATGTATTTATGGATATGAATTGTAAGCAAGTGGTGTCAGCCATGCCTACTTCATTTCTGATCGGTAATAAAGAACACAGACCTCTCCTCATCCCCCCCTCCCAATCTCCATAATCCCTCCATGTGCACAGGAAGTTATCAGTCAAATCGACAGGTATTTTTGCACTTATACAATTGAATTATTTTGTTATATCTGTTTCATATTATATATTTAGCAGATGAAAAGGAAGCAAATAAGAGAAGTTCATTGTGAGGCTTTACATATTCACAGTATGTGCCCCATAATACAGTTGTTAGTAGGGATGCACCGATACCGATACTAGGGTCGGTATCGGTGCCAATACCGAGTGTTTGGGCAGGTACTCAAATGCTCCGATACCTAGCCCAATATTTGATCTTCCGGTTGGCCGGGAAGCCAAGCAACGTGTAATGACTCGCCACCTAACTTCCTGATTGGTCGGGAAACTGTCCAATCACGAATCCGGACAGCAAGTCATTACTCGCCCCCCGGTTTCTTGATTGGCCAGAAAGCCGACTTCAGGCTCCCTCGTCACTGAATCTGTACACGCCACCTGGCTTCCTTAATGGGACTTCCAGTATCAGTATTCGGTATCAGTGAGTACCGAAAAAAAAAACAGATATTGGTACTCGTGCTCGATACTGAAAAAAAGGTATTGGTGCATTCCTAGTTGTTAGGATTCTAAGACTTAGTAATATCCAGAGCTGCATCTTGAATCTTGCAATGTGTATGTACTGTATGTATATTTTCCAAAATGTTTGCAATTGCTGATTTGCTGCTGTCTGCATTAGTCATTAAGCAGCCAGACAGTATTGGACCTTCCTATAATCCTATATTGCTGGGCATAATAGGAAGTGCACAATCTACTATGGCCATAGATGCCCCTTTGGATGACTATGCTTTTCTACTCTTTGCTACATCTCGGGTTAACTTCCCCCCCCCTTCCTCGTCTTGGAATAATATTCTACCACAGAAGAAAATCAATAGCCTCCAACTCCCCCCAGGAAATAATCTTATATAATATCTGTCACATAGGGATTTTGTATGGATCCTCTACAACACTGCGGATCTGTTTTCAGCATCTCTGCATGATGATGACCTCTTGAAATGGATTTCTCTTGGACAGACTCCGTCTCTGTACTGCTACATACAGGAGTCTAGTTTACTCTTTACAATAAGAGTGATAATCACAGTGTTAAAGAGCAGATACAAATATGCAGAATGTTTTTGCCCCCCCCCCCCCTTTATGGTTATATTGCCAAGTTATCAGCCATTGAAAATAAAATGTTTCCCTGACTTCTAATTTAAGCTCTGATGCTATAACAGAAAGCTGCTGGGAATTGGGACCTGTCTTCAGAATCTTCAGATTATCGTACTTCCCAACTGTCCCAATAATTTGTTGACATATACATTCTTAATGGTTGGTATTAACTGCGGTGTATCCATTGCCTAAATACATTGTGCTGGAAGGTGTCCCTTTTTCTCGTTTCAGAAGGTTGGTAGATATGGATTTTTTTTTAATGTGCACGCCAGACTTTATATTGTGTTGTATTGTAACAATGATCTGGCACACTCATTGAAATCATTACATTTCATTAATTTAGTATACTGATATAGTAAAAACAGGGACAGCTATAACTATCCTGCCACAAGATACATCTGTGATGACCATTTTGGCTACCTACCTGTGCATTCCTGCAATATCTCTTTTATTTGTATGTACAAAAATGGAAGAAGGGTTTTTAAGGCACCAAATCACACAATTGATAAGTTTAAATAGTTTTATTCCAAAGTTAAAAAACATTAAAAGGTTTTACAAAAATGTCTGTTACAATTGCTTGTGATCCATACATATTGACCTCTAACATAAATCAGCTACCACCTCCCTAGTGCCCCGATAAAAGGAGGAAGAAATCACATACCACAAAACAACCCTATGTTGTCATGGAGTTTAAACTCCCAAATGCAGTGTTTCCTCCATTTTGGGGGGGGGGGGGGGGGGGCACCCAGAAACTTTTTTAGCTGTCATTAAAGTGCATTAAAGTGACCATCAGCTTATAGCAGAAGGGTAAATCCCACCAACGTAAGACATATAAATATGTATATTGCAGCTTACACGTCTTTAGACAAAGTGGCTGCATTCGTTTCCTTTTCAGTGTTTTTTTTTTCCCTTC
>NW_017308678.1:97540-100883 GCF_000935625.1 Nanorana parkeri
CATGTGTGTTTTCCCCGTGGGGGGGGGGGGGGGGGGGAGGTCACTCAGAAACTCAACACGTTTCGCTGTATGCTTTCTCAAGAAGAATAGGAGGGTTTTCTCTTACATTTGGAATAAAACTATTTAAACGTATCAATTGTGTGATTTGGTGACTTAAAAACCCTTCTTCCATTTTTGGAGTGTGGTACCATTGGACAGAGGTATCACCAATGCACCGTAATAAAACTCCATTATATGTAAACATGGAGCTGGTCTGGCTGATACTGTTGTCCAATGAACTGCCCTTCTAAGCTTCAGTACCTATAAAATGTTTAGTAAAGTTCCCTACTTCTAAGCTTTAATTTTAGTATGAGTCAGATGAACAAGTATAGTAACGGTGCAAAGAACACTGTACAATGATCCATAGCAACCAATCAACAATCCTTTTCTCTAGGCTGATGATTGGCTAGTGTGGAGTTCTGGACAGCGATGCTCTGTGCAGTATATATGCAGATGAACTTCCAAAGAACAGAGCAGATGTGGCATTACGTGTGTGCTGCATCCTCCACCTGTGTGCTCTGTCATAGTCATTTCCTGTGCTTTCACTGGCAGGTGACTCAGCCAAGGGTTATTTTCCATAAAGGAAAAAGGACAAGGAAAATCAATCCTGACGGGTTCCTTGTGCTCCAGGGAAAAACTGACCAGTGTCAGGATGCATTTACATGTAGTACAGTAAGATGTATTGTATACACGGGGCCACAACCAATGAATGTGTGTGTGCGCTTTTTCTGCAGGTTGAACAAATTCTTGCAGAATATAAAGTCAGAGCTCTTGAATGCCATCCCGACAAACACCAAGGAAACCAGAAAGCAGGTACATTTGTATTAGAAATGTCATAATAGAAATGTTTTTATCTGAATAAACCAGTAAAAACAGAAAATTAAAGTTATGGGGGTTGTCTTAGGCACTTCTGCAGAAGGGTGGTGCAAACAGGACCTGCAACCTATGTTGCTGAGGTAGTTCACAACTCATGAGGGGAGGGCACTTCAACCTTTTCACCTTGGGTGCTACAGGACCTTATTCCAGCACTACAATATACAAATAAGATTTTGGCGCCAGAAAGTTTGTGATCAGGAGAGGTTGGTTTTCGATGCAGAGGATTTCAGTATAGGAGAGGCGAGTATTCAAGATCAGAGTTCAATATACACTAGGGATGGTTAGTGTGTTAGGTTAGTGTTAGAGTCAGGGGCGTAACTAGAAATCACAGGGCCACATAGCAAAATTTTGTATGGGGCCATGTGATTTCTACTTATGCCCACATGATATCCCAAACAGCCCAACCGAGAGAGACCCTGCAGAGACCACCATATACTTTCTATGGTGGGCTCTGCAGGGTCTCAAGTGGGCTGGTCAAACCCTCTTACCTGTCAGCGCCGTCCGCCTCCTCCTTCTCCATGGTCGCTGGTGGGCCCCTCCACCTCCTCCGTCACTTGTCAGTGATCTGAACAGCGGTGTGTTCCTCTTCACAGCCGCCAGTGACAGCCAGCAGCCTGAGATGCCATAACGACCCAGCCGGCCTGCACAGTATCAGGGGGATGTCCTGGTCGGGCCCCATAACAGCCGCCTAGGTCGCTATGGCAATTGTTCCGCCACTGGTTAGGGTTATTAGTATGAGGGCTAGCTTTGGGGTTAGGGGGAGGTTTAGTGTTAGGGTTATAGGGAGAGTATGTGTGAAGTTAGTGTTAGGGTTAATAGTATGAGGGCTAGCTTTGGGGTTAGAGGGAGGTTTAGTGTTAGGGTTATAGGGAGAGTATGTGTGAAGTTAGTGTTAGGGTTATTAGTATGAGGCCTAGCTTTGGGGTTAGAGGGAGGTTATTAGAGCGTTTTTCCAAATAGAATATTTTAGTTACTTATTTCGATCTGCTAGATCCCAGTACCCTCACACCTCCTGACTTTTGTGCCTGAAAAGCAGCAGCCTTAAGCATCATGCTGGTTTGTCACAGGATCATAATATAACATGCAATGGGAAAAAAAACAACTATACTTTTGTTTTATACAACTCTCTGGCCTGCCTGTTCATAATATATTCTGGCAGATATGAGAAGTAAGGCTGACATATATTTGGGTAACGCATACGCGTGTGCAAAACCTTTTCCTTATTTTGCCTTCTCAATGGCGGTCACCGATGTTAAACTGTAGTGAGCCATTGCACTAGCCTTCACCAACTACCTGTGCTATTCCATAAAATTCTATTCTCACATCTAAATCTGGATTTATGCTGACAATTGAATCTCTGAACACATGTTGTTACATTGCAGTTGAAGAGTTTCAAAAACTCCAGCAAGCCAAAGACACCTTAACAAATGAAGACAGTCGCGCTCATTACGATTACTGGAGACGGAGCAAAATCAGTATCCCATTTACGCAATGGGAAGCTTTGCAGGATTCTATTAAAATGGTAAATTTGATAATTGTTGTTTTTTCCTGAATAGCTATTATGTATAGGACAGCAGACCAAACAGTGTATAAAACACATTGAATGCACGCTGTAACCACACAAGTATCTGCACCGTCTCAGTGGCTCGTTGGGTCTGGATTTCATTTTACAGACGTGCTGGCGGCTGTGTTATACGACCCAAAGAGCATCAAGAATTGATTGGAGGAAAGCTTTCTGTTTGCATCAGGCTTTGTTTTGACAGTGCAGTGTTCTGTTTTGCAATAATTTGTTTCAGTGGTGGTTGCAAAATCCTTTCTGTTTGAACCTAGCAAATAAACATTTCCTAATCCAAACTTTGGAGTAGTTTACAGATGGGACGTTACCCTGTAGTAACCCTCTTTATTTACACTTAGGTGACGTACGTATCTTTACTTTGGCATAATTCGATGTCAGTTGTCATTCATATCAACTTGATAGGCTACAATATACTAATATTAAAGTGAGCTTTAAACTAGCAGTCGTATGTAGTAACATCTTGTAGTGATCGATCACACATGAGTAAAGTATTGCATTTGGATGTATCTGTGCACTTCTCTATGTTGTATACTTTTGTGATCCGTTTGTCTTTGCAGCTTTGGACTAATGCCGCTCCCCTCCCATGTGTGGATGTGTTTCTGAATCTTCTCACTATGCCCCTGTGATGTGTGGCTGTGTCTATGCAGCTTTTCACTACTACTCTTGACACTTGTCTCTGCTGCCTGTCACTACTTCTCCCTCTCACCTCTTATGGGCGGCAGTACCTTTGCTGCCTGTTATTATCCTCGACTTTCAACTCACGTGTGGTTTGTGGCATTGCAGTTTCACATTACTCTCCACCGCCCTCCCCATCCATGTGAGAGGGTCTCTGCCGTCTGTCACTATACCCCC
>NW_017308678.1:101533-132834 GCF_000935625.1 Nanorana parkeri
CCCCCACACTCAATCTCACTTGTGGCTTTGCAGTTTTACATTATTTCCCCACTGCCCTCCCAATACATGTGTGACAGTGTCCCTGCTGCCTGTCACTATAGCCCCCCTTCAATCTCACATGTGGCTTTGCACTTTTACACTACTCCCAATCCATGTGTGACAGTGTCCCTGCTGCCTGTCACTATACCCCCCCTTCGATCTCACTTGTGGCTTTGCAGTTCCCCATTACTGCCCCACCACCCTCCCCATCCTGCTGCCTGTCACTACTCATCCTTTCCCTCTTCTGTTGGTCTGCGTCTTTCTGAATTTTTTCATCATAGTCTTGGCCTATCCTGTATTGTGAGATGTGAATGTCACTGTTATTTGCTAGTATATTGCATCCATAACATCCAGAAACCATTCAATGTTTCAGCCAGTAGATGGCATCTTCTTGTCTCCACACACAATCCTCGCTAGTTAGTTCTATTGAACCATTTTATTAACGCTTTATGATAAATATCTTAGGACTGTCTGCTTCTAGATCACTTCTGTCTAGCTCACCCCTAACATAGAGAGTGATGACAGAGTCCCTTTAAATCTCCTGTTTAAACAGAGGAAGTGTTTTAGGACTACAGAACCCCCTACCCAAGATGCACAATAGTTCTGAAGTTTATCTTCCTTTCTTTCTCATTTAGTCCCCCCCACAAAGTGACCTGTTGATCCTGCCAGCAAAGTCCAGAGCCTGCAGCCTTTAATGGGGTGACAATGCTTTCCCACCACTATTAAATTTAAGGCAGTGTTGTCACCCATACGTCAGATGTACCTGCTAGGACTACACCAGACTGTAACATGGGGTGTGACGTTCAGCATAGCCACTGCTAATAGACAAACTTGTAGCCTGGAAATCAGTGGCCATCAACACCAAACCCCGCCCCCTTTTTTTTAATGGCGGTGGCCCTGAACTGTAACTACCGCAGATATCCCCCTGTGATCAGTGTGCAACTTAAGCAGTTATGGTAGTTGTGGTCTATTCAGCAGCCTGTACATAGCACAGAAATGACATGACTACACTGCATGGACCCTCCCATTGGTAGCTGCATTCCCTGGCAGTATCAGCATTGGAGGCAATATTGGGGACCATTTCTAAGAAGCTGTGTAGCTAGTTACTGGTATTTTTTAAATACTGGCTTTTGCCTTGATAAATTAACATGGTTTGGGTCATATTTTACACGTTTTCTAGGTAGATTATATATGTACTTTGATCACCAAAACATTTGTACGCAGCTTGATTAGTCATTTCTGTGTATGTATATTTCCAGTCAATGCACTGGGCTGTAAAGAACAAGAAGGAAGCGATGCTGGAGGCCCCAAACAAGCCCTCAGATGAAGTACAAGATGACATCTTAATTGATGCGGAAGAAAAGAAAAACCCGGTCAGCGATGAAAATGAGGATTATGTCATCGAGAAACCTCAAGAAAATATTGATTCAATCTCGCCTAAAAGTCCAGAAGGTAACCCCAGGATTGGTGATCTGTTGTGATCAAGTTCTTAAACATTAAGTGAATCTTTTTTTTTTTTTTGCTTTTTCTTTTCTCTTTTAAATAATTTTCCTCAGAGCAGGGAGATCATGTTATTTTCCTCCCATTTATTAAAGCTAAAGTCTAGGCACACCTAAAACACAACAATAAGTATTCAATAATACTTTATTAAATTCATTTATCAAATGCAGGCAGTGTAAAGATCTGATTGTGCCTTTGTAGAAGCCTCTTGCAGTCCCTGTACAGCAGAGGTGGACAAGGGACAAGCAGGGACAGATTTACTCTCTCCGATGCCCCAAGGCCAGGTTCCTCAGTGCTCCCCCCTCTTCCCCTAAATGGAGAATGGCAACCAGATGGCAGGGTTGGTTTTAATCTTTTTAAAAAATTTTTTATAACTTTTGTTTTGATTACTTTTTTTTTCTTTTATCATTTTTTAAAACTTTTTTTTATCCCTAAACAAGTGCCGGCTTTCCCGCTCTACATTTAGCCCTGGTTTCCCAAAGCAAGGCTAAATGTAGAAGAAAAAAAAAACAACTACCTGCCCTGCGGCTTTGTTGCCCCTCTTCTCCCCGCAACTCTGAGGCCAAGCCTCGGTGGCCTTGTGGGAAATCTGGCCCTGGGGACAAGCAGCACAAGGAGAAAATCCAGTGAATGTTTAAGTGCCTACAACGGACATGCAGACAATAGGAGAGAGATGAGCTCTTCATTCTGCTGCTTTTCCTTTCACTATCCATTCAGAAGCTGGGGGAGGGACAAGACCTTTATTACCTTACTGCAGCAGAGAAAAATCAAGTCTCCTTTAATTTAACTAATTCTTCAGGCTTAGTGGGTGGAACTGCAGAAGGTTGAAGACCCATTCACACATATGGTGGTGACCTGCATTTTTTCCACCAGATCAATGCAGGTCACTGCTCGGACACATAGAAAACCATTGTTTTCTATGTCCCCCAGTCACACCACAACACTGGTGTGATGTGTGTAGTGGTGCAGAAAAATGCATACATGCTGCATTCTTCTGTAGTGCACTGGATGGCAATGGAGGCTATTGCACCAAAGCACACTACACTGCTGGGCCAAAACATTGAATAGAGTGTACAATTTATACACTGCCAATAAAGTTGTAAAAAAAAGCTGGTGTGAACGAGCCCTTAGAGAAGATGTCACTTAACACTGGCTTGCACTTCTGTGAGAACTAATGTAATTCATAAGATAGATACTGACAAGCTATAGATTAAGCTGATCAAGTCAAAATGAAAGTCATAGCCCTTTAGTTGGCGACATGTCCCCCTAAGTGAATTTAAGGTGGAACTTCAACCAAAATAATTTTTAGGCAAGGCGGGGAAAGGTTATCACCTCGGTTTTTTCTTTCTGCTAAAAGTTTCTGGGAGAGATAAAGTGAAATCCATATTTAATCTCTGGCACTGCTGAAGGTCATACCGTAGATCTCCTGTTACTAAACAAGCACTCAACTCTGTTAGGCGGTTTGTATTGATGTTTGTGTGCCTGTTGTGGAGATTTACCCTCACTTCCTGTGAGGCCATTGGGAGAGGAATGAGTAGAATCCCTGACAGGGACACATACAGCAATAAAGGCAGTAGTAGAACCTATCAGGTTGTATTGCTTGTGAATACTCATTAGGGAACTTTCTCTTAGAAAAATCTCACAAAAGGAGTTCCTGAACCTTCAAACTATCTAGAACTGAATTAGCCACCATTCCAAATTCAGTAGATAATATTTATGTCTGATGGGATATGCCTATAATCATATTGGTAAAAGTCTACAGTGACAGGTTCATAAAAGTAGTTTTATTTTCTCTGAAAATATGTCTTCATTAATATAACTGTAAAGGATCCCATTTATCCAGGTCATGGTATAGCTAGTAGTTTCAAAGCCACTAGTAAACTGTGACCCCCCAATTTGCCCAATTACTTTACGAATGTAACTCATCTGACCACAGCTGAACCAAAAGGCTCCCATTGGCCACACAACCAAAACACTCTCATTGGTCACACAACCAAAACTCCTCTGTTGGTTAAATAACCAAAACACTCCCATTTCCCCCCAAGAAGCCATAATATGTAGAATTTCTCAACAAAATGGAAGGCATGGGTATTGGTTACCTTAATGTGGCATACATCCATCTGATTTATATTTCATGCCCACAAAGCAGCATTAATGTGCTTTTTCCAGTTTTGAACCATTACCAATATTTATTTCTTGTCTAAATGTAGAAAGTCTGGACATGACACACTGTCTCCTGCGCTTCCGCTGGTCCGCTGAGGCTCCGTCTGACCTTCTTCGGAAATTCAGAAATTATGAAATTTAAGATCCTTTCCCTTAGGTGTTCCAGTATGTTTTTTTTTCTTACTGTGTATAGTGTATAGTGTATAATGTAAGCCTTATTTTTCTATATATACTCCATATTATGCATTATTTTATTGCAGTCATAACTTTCTCTATACGCATAGTAATGTCACTTTAACAGAGTAAAAGGTCATTTGCTATGTTATACAGTCTTTGTCATTCCAGTATTTAATGAAATGTTGCATGTTAGTAAGTAAATGTTACTGTCATTATTTTTGTATTGTTTTAATTACATTGTGAATAAATTATATGCAGGTTACCTACAGCTGTGGCCATTTTATTTTACTTATGTACCCAGCAACGTTATAGAATCTTGAATGATGCAACATAGTTAAAAGATACTTCAGTTAACATTTCCCTGTAACATTTTTCTGTTTATCAAAATGTATGTATGGTGAAAAACTAAAAGGATATATATTTCTATATTGTATTTCCATAAGTTCTATACCACTCCTAATAAAGATATTGACCTAGAAGTTTGTAAACATACTTATTGAATATGCCAATTCAATGTGCTTCCTCAATGCCCTGACATAATTTCACTCAGCACTTCCTTGTGTCAACACTCTAAGCCTGCCATTTGAACTTCAACTCAACGTCTGAACAATGTAACTTTATCATTGCTTGGTGGAAGCAATGCATGATGGGGCATGTAGCCTTGAGAAATGGAGATTGCATCACATCAAGCAGCAGGGAAAGAGATGCAAAGTACACTGGGAATTCAGGAAGTTGTTGAAAGTGATGGGCAGACAGAAGGCAGCACTCACTACATTCCGGTAAGCTTTGATTGCATTATCAAAAACAACACTAATATGCATTTCTATTATATTTGCCAAAGTTTTGCAGTCTGTTAAAAGCATGATGGTTAGTGGACATATCTGTGGATTTACCTTGCTTAGTACACAGTTTCTTCCCCCACTTTATCTGATTGTGAGATTTAATTTCCTTAGAGAACCTGTTTCAACGTTGAAGCAAAACGGCATTACTCATAAAATAACGGTAGAGGAAGAAAAAGATCTATATCGTCTCATGATACAATCTTTTATTTTGCTGCTATGACAGACTGATGCTGCCTTTCCATTTTGCAGATCTGGTCCATGCTCCGACAATTCTAGTGCTATCACTGCAAAACAGGAAAAACATTTATCATTTAGGTTTAGTGACTCTACAGGTCAGACAAAGTGGGGACAGCTATTTTGTGCCCAGGGTCAACATTCCTGATAAAATACTCTGAATTCACAAATGACATTTTTGTTTTTGCTTCAAAGAGTGAGCTGTCCCAGGATTATAGATACATTGGTAATCCTATACTAGAATTGAAACGAGATCTCCAGCAAAAATGAAAATTCCTAATTCAGATCCATGCGTGTAGCAACACCTTGCATTATCAGACGGTGATTCCAACCATAGTAAAATGGTAGCACAAAACCCTGTTAAAATCTGAAAGCTTCCAGAGTGGACAAAGCCTTCCTGGTTACAACACAGAAAGGTCTTATCAAAAGAGGGCAATATCAGCATTCTTGAAATCCCGCTTTCAAGGGTTTTCCTTTTTGCAGTAAAAAGGTGTCTGTGGGTGACGAACACACCAAAAGAATATGAGTGTAGATGTTTGTGTGTCACAATGTCCTACTGATACTTCAAATTTATGCTTAGCTTCACTGCTGTCAAGCAGCAGGAATCCTTTTCTTAGAGAAATGTTTGAAAGTGGAAATACACCTGTCAAGGGAAACACAATTCAAACCTGCTGCAGGTACAAAGCACATGCAGGTACATGTATCTGCACAAAGCACATGCAGATACGGTACCTGCCGCAGGTACAAAGCTATGTGCAGGTACGTATCCTACGTACCTGCACATAGCTACAGCAGCCTCCCAAACATGCTGTCATGGCTGAATGCTTTCGGTATTTCATAGCTTGTGGCTAGCCTCCACCACATTCCTATTGGCCTTACTGGCCAACACATATGTGCAGGAGGAGTTAGGAAGGGTTGGGCATCAAGAAATACTGAAACTTTGCCTGTCAGAACTGCCTGGCATTTGACCATGAGGGGAAGGTTTAGGAGGCTGCTGCAGGTATATGAAGGCAATTATAAGTGCCTGCATTGAATACCTGCAGCAGTTTTTGCTCTCTCTGTTTAAGATTGAGAAAAAAAAGGTTTCTACAAATTTTTTTTTATAAAATACACAACATAGAATTAGCCACTGTAGATACCCACTATCATGACGTGCTGGCTCCAGGACTTGTGAATCTCTAGGAAGGAAGGCAAGGACAGGAATACAACTCACCTTTTGCATGAGAGCTGGCTAGCCAAGGTTCAAGATTAGTCTCTAACTCCCACCAAAATGTGCAGACAACAAAAACAAATGCTCTAGAAATGCTACTCCAAACATTCCCCATCCACAAACTATGTGCATGACATCTAGGCTAAGGGTAGAAGCTGCAGTAGCAACCAAGGACTGAATTAAAGGTAGCTGCTGTAAGTCATATAGTGTTCAGGGACTAGAAAACCATAGAAAACAAAGGTGGTGCAAAGCTGCAGGGAAAGTGGAATGAGGGCACATGCAGTGGGACAAGGTGCTTACACTAGTGGTGGAGCTTCAGAAACAGATGGCAAGGTTACTCTGATCAACAAAGCTCTGGATCTGTTGGTCTGGGGTGATGACACGCAGAAAGCCATAGAAGAAAGACTTAGAAGAAAGACACATAGGAAAATGAGAGATGAAGAGTGCTGAATCATATACAATGCTAAAAGAAGTCTGGCATCTTATTCTGCCAAATAACTTTTGAAGGAGGTGTTTTCGAACCCCAAAATGTGTTGGCAGTTGTTACACTTCAAATAAAGGAGCCCAGCTAGGAGCTTTATGAACTTTCCAATTGTTGTTTTTCTTCCTCCACCATAATATAATCCAACATGTTTCTACTGACTTGTACCTCTGGTTAAACACCTTCTTATAGATAAAATTACAGTCCTTTACTTACGATAAAAGGGCAACTAGACTTTATGATGAGTGCAAGCAACAGTAGAGAAGGTCAATGGTCTCAGTTCTGACAATGAAGGATTTTTCAGTATTCAGGAAAATAGAAAACAAAAAGGAAAACAATAAAAGAATGTGGACCAATGGGCCTACTCTTTCAACCTCCTAGAAATACGACACTAAGAAGCCAGTGACGGAGAAGAGAAGGTGCAATCTCCTTATTGGCATGATTCAATCCAAATTTCTCCTTTGTATACCAGTGAATGACTAAACAAATGTATAAAATGCACACCACAGAATTACCAACGCATAATGTAAAAACTTTGTTTATTTTTCACAGAATAGTTTACAAGGCTTGTATAGCATAAAAATAGGATCTTGACTTACCAGTAAAATACGTTTCTTGAGGCACAGTACAGGACACAGGCAGATTCAGAGACGACTGGGTAATATGCAGGTATTATCAGCTTATTGGACACTGATCAGAGCTGTGAGGATCCTCATGTAACTCTGCCCTCTCCAGGAAATCCTCAGTGTTTTTGCAAGCAATAGAGGACAGAGGGCCGTGTCCTATACACAGTTGCCGAGTCCTATGCTGTACTCCAAGAAATTAATTTTACCGGCAAGTGAAAAATACTATTTTCTTGAACATACAGTACACGACACAGGTAGATTTAGAGACGACTGGAACATCCACAAGCAATGCACTGAGGGGTAAGCAACACAACTGCCAACAGGCCCATAACACAAATACAGCGGGGAAACCCAAACTCAAATAGCAACCTGTAGCCAAAACGTGCATCAGGAGAGGCATGAGCATCCACCTAGTAGAACGTGTAAACAGCAGACAAGGTGCTGATCTTACAAATCTCCAGCGCAGAAACCTAATGCCTAAAAGCCTGAGATGCACTGACAGGCATAGTAGAGTGAGCTTTTACAGGGAACTGTGGAGTCTTACCCTTTACAGAGCAATGTCTAACCCACCAGAAATTGTTAAAAGAGATGCAGGGAGCTCCCTGCGTGATCCTTCAGGAAGAACAAAGAGAAAATTCAATGGTCATAAGGAAGTTGTAGATAAACTCAGATAGCCCTAACCACATCCAAACAGTGGAAAGCCACACAACCTTGGGATGTTTTGGACCCACACATTAAAAGGAAGGCAAAACAATGTCTACATTGAGATGGAAAGAGGACATCACCTTAGGCAAAATGGAATAATTTGTTCTGAGCACAACATTATCCCTGTGCAGAACAAGAAACAAAGCTTTGCATGAAAGTGCAGCCATTTCCAAAACCCTCCTAGCTGAGGTGATAGCGACAAGGAATACAACCTTGTGCGTCAGATCCAGTAACGAGATATCTTAAGTAAGTTCAAAAGGAGCCAACTGCAGACAGGAAAAAACCTCACTGGAGGTCCCATGGTGACACTGGGGGTGTCTAGGAAAAGCCTCAAAGCCTTTACCATGGAATGTGAGGTCCACTGGGAAAGGAAGGCTAATGTCAATATCTGTCCCTTGAGCTTACTCATGGCCCACTGATGTTTGGAGAAAGGCTAGCAGTCATCCCACAGAATAAGCATGAAGATGAAATAGTCACTTTATCTCTTAGGCTAGGTTCACACCTAGGCGTATTGAATATGCACGTTTGTCTCGGTTTTTTTACCGCGATACGCGGTAAAAAAAAACACGCGAAAAACACGCGTTTCCGAGGGCTATTTGGCTGTAGCCCAATGGAAACGCCCGACCAAAACGCCCCAACATGTACTTCTTTGGGCGTAGGGCGGTTTCCCACGCGTTCGTACTCACGGAAAACCGCCCAGATGGGAACCATGCACATTGAAAATAATGGCATTTCCCTGTTTGAGCATTTTTCCGCGAGTACGAAAGCGCGGAAAAACGCCCAGGTGTGAACCCAGCCGTAGGACCTTGGCTTCATCAGCCAGGCTGACTAAGCTAGTGATCGAGAAGCAGGATAAAACACTGGATCCTTGAAAAGGAGAGTCCTTCAGTCTGGAAGCGGCCATGGAGAGTCTGGCAGCATCCCGAAGATCTGGGCTTTCACTGGAATGCCCTCCACCTCAATTCTGCGGAGGAGAGGAGGATGCATCTATAACGAAGGGAAGGCATAGATCAGGGAGGACTGATCTTATGGAGCTGGCAGCGCATCTTCTGCAAAAGCTTTAAGATCTCTGGACCGGGATACCAACATGTCCAGTTTTATTGTTCAGTCTGGAGGCCAAGAGATCGGAATCTGGCATCCTCCAACAGCAGCAGATTTCCTGAAAGATCTTTGGGTGTAGAAACCATTCCCTCGAGTCCAACTTCTGTCTGCTTATGAAGTCCACCTGATATTTGTCCACTCCCATGTACACTGCAGACAGAGCTAGAATGTGAAGTTCTGCCCAAGACAAGCTCAGATCTGCTTCCTTTTGCTCAGCGCAGCTTCTTGAAGGTTGATATAAGCCACAGGCATGGCATTGTAATGCTGAACACTGACCAGTAGCCCCTGAATGAGACTTGTCCAATGCAGAAGTGAAAGGTGCATTGCACGCAATTCCAGAATGTTGATGGACTGTCTGGATACGCTCGTCGACCGGGACTCTTGAAATGTTGATGTCCTGAGAACACCTCCCCAGGCTAACAGACTGGAGTACATCATCAGAACCATCCACAGAAGTGGAAGGAAGCATTTTCTGGATTCCAGTGCCAGATCAGAGGAAATCCACTATGCAAGCAAGATTCTTGCTTCAGGGAACAGATGCATTGGGGTGGTCTAGAGAAGGAAACTGCTTTTCCCATGCTGCCAGAACATTCAGTTGTAGTGGTCCGGAATGGAACTGAGGATATGGTACTAGCTTGAAGGAGGCTACAATCAAACCCAAGACCCTCAAGGCGAATCTCACGGAGGGTCAATCCTTGGACCGAAGGGTCCAGGGTCTATTTGAAGCAAGCCTTCAGAAGAAGGTCCTCCAGGTAAACCACAACGTGAACACCCTAAGAATGTAGGAGGGCAAGGATCAGAGCTAACCCTTGGTAAAAAACCTTGGAAACTGTGGACAGGCTGAAAGGGCATGAAATGGGAAAAGATCTTTGAAGGCAAGAGATTGCCTCATCTACCTCTAGAATTGCCTACTCCTCTAAGGGGTATTGCTGCCCAAACCTGTTCAGTTCCGGCCACTGTCAGAATGTCCAAACAATGATTGCAGCCAATTGGTTGCAAGCATTGTCCAGCTAATGATTTTCTAGCATGTCCCTTTGGCAAAAGTCCATCTAATGATGGACTTCTGTCAAGGGCTCAGGACAACATACAGATTGAATGTCGGCTGATCCCTGTTGAATAAGTTAAAATTCGTGCCATATGTACCCAAGGTTTAGTAAGTTCCCCTTGCCTTTTATCAGCTGTGGCGCTAGCTACCCCAGTACCCCTAGTTCCCTTGCATTTTTTTATCTGCCATAGTGAGGTGCCCTGCATGGGTACTCCCAGACGAGAGCCAAGAGTTAAACGAAGGTCACCTTTGTGGTCACAGTGTTCTCTGCACCAAGAAACGCACTTTGCTCATGGATGGAAGTGTATTCCAAAAGCAGGCCTTCCAACTTCTGGCATGTGTCTGAGCACATGTGTCCCTTCCCAAGATGGCCACTAATGTCTAATCATCTGATATCTACATTTTACCCAGTCTTCTCTGAATCTGCCTGTGTCCTATACTGTACAATCAAAAAATTAAAGTTTGAAATAACTAACTGGTGAGAAAACTGAAGCCTAATTTATGGAGGGAACAAAGTGTCACAAATGGTTATATACAATGAGTAGTTGCTGTATTTCACTAACACAGCCTGTACATGTTTCCTGGTTTGTTAGTAGCAAAAACAGCCATCAGAAAACCATATACATAGAATATTAAATATCATTTTGGCTGGCTCAGTTATTAAGAGACTGCAAATAAACAGTGGAGAAAAAGCCTTAATATGGGTTCTTCACACAAGGCTGAAGCCTTCATAATGGTCAATGGCTTGAATCAGCTTGGCACTCAGTGTCTCTTTGCTGGTGAATTTGGGAAGGTCCAACAGATTAAAGCAGGTGTGAGCGACAGGTAGGAAATCTTCCCCTCCTCCTGTTGGCTGAATAATAAGTTTTAAACTTTTCATGCCAAGAATTGGGATACGGTCACTTCCAGTCAAAAACACTGCAAATAGAAAACAAAAAAAGCCTTGCAATGTAACAAACTTTGTATAATAGTATGATAACGCCAATGCATCATCTAAAAGTATAATTATGTCACAGAATACAAGTGCATTTTTATTTTATAAAGTATAGTATAAAGTGTGGACTGCACAAAATGTTTTCTCTGCATGAGTCTTCCTCCTCAACCACTTCATGGTGCTGCCTTAACTTAACTGTAGAAGGCCCACTGACCAGGCTCACTGCACTCTGAATAGCCTACTGGCATGGAAGGCAGAGAGTCAGGGTGCCACTTTGAACATGTCCAGTTTCTGATGTCCTGCTCAAGGATGTACACCGTACAATTAAGAGAAAGAAAAGATGGTTATTCTCTTCTCCTCCAATGATGGTTTAATATAAGCAGCACAAATGTTGGTTTCCAGTCAGTAGTGTTACGGCTACCCTCCTTGAACAGTGTACATATCAGACATGAAGCATATCAGCATTAAATGTAATGTCATCATATAGGCCAGAGGCAGATTAATGCTTCTTTCTTACATGTCAGGTACCGGGGGTTTAAGGTGGACTGATGTGCACCAAGCTGCAAAACACGCACACAGACAAAAGAGTCCAAAGTCATGCAACACAATTTGAATGCTTCTTCTAGGCCAGGGATGGCCAAACTCCAGCCCTCCAGCTGTGGTGAAATGACAAATCCCATGAAGCATCTCTCTCTGGGAGTCATGTCTGCGGCTGTGAGAATCTTGCAAAGCCTCATGGGATTTGTAGTTCCACCACAGCTGGAGGGCCGCAGTTTGGCCATCCCTGTTCTAGGCAGAAAACACGGCATAGATAATCTTAACATTACTACAGACACTGAACTTAGAACAGCTAATTAGAAGGGCTGGAAAAGTGCCAGATGTCTATTGTGCATTGATTGGAAATATAAAAACTTATTGTATAGAAACTATCCCTGACTGTAAATACATATTTTTCCATAATCTGATATGTGGAAATAAGACAATGAAACTGACTGGCTGCTATCAACAGCTAAAATTTTCATAATTCCAGCTGTAATAAATCTGACTGTAGAATATTGTGTAGGCCCCACAGACAGGTTATCTGGCTCATCTTTATATCAGCAGACACAAATGTACAGTGTGAACAAAGGTGCACCTTGTAATGCTATAAAGGTACAGATCTATAATGGCCATATGTAAGTGGCATCCGGCCACCCACAGAAACTGGTCACATAAGAAATATATCAAATGTAAAAAAAATACTGAAGAATGGCATAATAAAGTGTAAACGATACTCACATAAGAACTGCTTTTTCTTTTCCAGGGATAATTCATGGAAAACTTCCCAGAAGATTTTAATGGTCGGGTGATCTGCCCAATACTCGCCCTTATATTCCGTATTCTAAATAAAACAAAATTTGAATGATTTAGGAAATCATTGTGCAATATTTCTTCCATTTAAATTGGAACACCAGAAAAGCCAAAGCTCTTTTTGAGCTTCTTACTGGTTATCCTTTAAAAAAAAATTACACTTTCTTCCCACAAAGCCATTAGGTCTCTCTGTCTGTCTATCGTTTGCATCCATATAATTGTTGAATGGAAGTTGTTTTACACATACAGTGTAGTTAGAAGGGGGTCTTAACCATTTTAAAATGCATGTAAACCCTAAAAAGGTAAATGTCACCATCATCCATTATTGTGTACATTTTTGTTATTGATTTTTTTGCTGTTCAATATCTGTATCAGCACTATTCAATGTACTGTTTATTGCTGACAACATTAAGATTCTCATTTGCAATTACCAGCTGTGCGTACTCTTTTAGTTGGACTACAGGATTCTGTGCGTACTCCTTCAGCGGGACTACTGGATGCTGTGTGCGCTCCTTCAGTTGGATTACAGGCCACAGTAATGGACACACAGCATCCCTGTATTTGCAGCGCTGTCAGCCTGGCACAAAGCCTTGCTCATGCCTCCCGCGCTACCCCTCTTGATCAGACATATATATGCAAGGCTACATAGGACATGTATTTTTCCAGATAATCAATATTATATACCACCCTAAGGGGCCGTGCACCCGCCAAACCATCCAGTGAGCAAAGTCAGAAACATGCACAGCTCGAATTTTGCATGTTAAAATAAAAATTAGTTTTTACAGTATTTAGGAAAAAAAAACAAAAAACAAAACAGTGATCCTTAGATTTATAAACTGGAGCAGACAGAATGTGGAGCAGTTGCCCATGGCAACCAATCAGCATCTCTTTTGAGTTTGCTCAGGTAAGATTTGAAAATGAAAGAGAGAAGCTGATTGGCTGCAGTGCAAATCTGCTCCAGTTTTGATAAATTCCCCCCATTGTATAAAAGCAATATTTTGGGGGTTGACTCATACTTTAAGCTGGGCTCTACTCTCCAGGAAAAGGTGTGTTAAAGACATGGTTAATTTGTATATATCCTATCGGAGATTTGGGGAAAAAAAAGATGGTATGTTAATTACGAATTCCCATTATATGAATTTGCTGTGCAGCTAGAAGTAACACAATAAAGATGTGATGAATCTTTTGTTCCTTCATCTTTACTCTTTCTTCTGACCCTACATTAAAGTAGACCTTTACCCCCTTTCACTAAAAATCACATCAGCATTCAGCTCTGCATGCTGATGTGAAATCACCTTATATTCATCAGTTAAACATTTTGCTTTTACTTACAATTACAGTACTTCCACTTAATGCTCCTCTTAGGCATTAGTGATGTAGCCCACACCTAAGAGATGCATCCTGGGAAGGTTACATCATTGAGCATTACTGGGAAATCTCATCTGTAAACTGCAAAATCTTGCAAGATCTCAGGGAAAGACATTTCCTCCCTTGAAATGATGTGCTCGGTCACATGTCCTAGTCACATGTGCCAAAGTTCCAGGAAGTAAAGGGAGATGGTTTTACCTGCCCTTAGTAAAAATGGCCAATGTGAGAAGAATGGGGAGGAACAGAAAACATAAGGTATGCAAAGAAGGAGCAGCATACAATTGTCTTCAAGTATGTGTTTGTAGACTGTCATTACTAAACATTTCTAAAGGGGTCTTTGTTGCCATGTTAGAGCTATGGGTAAAGTTCCTCTGTATCCCTTTAAGCTTTTTTTTTTATTTATTTTTTGCTGACGGGGGTATTTATGATTTCTTTTTACATATATTTGTATTGTACTGCATGCATAGGGGACTACCCAATTTACTACCCTGCTCTCCAAAAACGAAGGTCAAAGACCTACAGGATAAGTAAATTCAAAACTGTATTGGATTGCAGAAGCAAGCACACAGTGGGGTCAGTTCTAAGATCTTTACTTATTTCTACCAATTGCTGTAAATGCTGATGGTTTCCTGACCTTCTCAAGCGTCTTCCAGTCGTAGTTTGTGTTGCCAATGACCATGGCCTGCAGTTCATTAGGCTGAAAGAGCTCCAGAACACTGCCTCCACACACTTTATGGAAACCTGAGTAAAATGCCTCGAATAAGGAAGCCACAGAGCGGTTGAAGACGTAGTCCACGTAGGCATCAACAAATTCTTGCCTGTGAATTGAAAAAGAACAAGTAAACACACTCTTCATACTGCAAATCCTGTACAATGCAAACAAAGGACTTTCACTATACACATTTTCTGTCTCCTAAAATCCCAACGTATATTTGTATCTCTTTTTAAGAACTATAGGCTCAATCCAGACTTTTTACTTGTTCATAAACTCCTCCCTTCTGCGGTCTTTATCTCTACTTCTCCCGAAAGACATACTGCAGGATGGATGTGCTAGTGTTCGTGGACCTGTGACCTGACATGAATAAACTTTGATAGGATGTGCTCTGAGCGTCTGCATAGGTTTTCATGAACGTGCAGCACCTACAAGCTGCTGTCACTCAATGGCAGTGGAGGATCCAGACAATATTGTCCCGGGCTGGCCCAAAGTATATTACACTAAATTGTAAGCTTATGGTGCATTTCTGATTACAGGAATATATTGCAAAATGAACTCCTGTATCATAAGGAAGCAAAAAATGCAAAAAAAGGTGCACCCCATAGTTCTTCTATAACCTTGTGGTAAAGCTTTCTTAATTAAGCCTACATAAAAGAAAATGAATAAATAGCCCATTATCAGATAGAATTACTAAAAAAAGTAAAAGAAAAAGAAAACAAATTGATGTCAAAAGAAGCAATATCAAACTGTTATATTATTTTAGCTGCAGCTATAATAAAAGTTTACTCCACGATCAGCTAATCCTTTTTCTTTCCAAGCTGTCCACTAGCTGCCATTTCTCAAGGCCAAAGAGTGTCATCAAGCTGTCACTTACATTTTCCATTAAAATGGAGAATTCAAATTACTATAGTGCTCGGCTTGCAGCTAAATGCAAAAACAGGTTTCCTTTTCTGTGCAATCTGACTAAACCAAATCAGCCATAACATTATGACCATATAATTATGAAATTAATAACATTAATTATGGAAGTGGGTGGCATATAACAGGCAGCAAGTAAACATTTTGTCCATGCAGTTAATGTGTTGAAAGCAGAAAAAAATGGGCACGTGTAAGGATTTGAGTAACTTTCACAAGGGCCAAATTGTTATGTCTAGACGACTGGTCAGAGCAACTCCAAAACTGCAGCTCTTGTGGGATGTTCCTGGTCTGCAGTGGTCAGGACTTGCCATAAGTGGCCTAAGGAAGAAAAACCAGTGAACCGGTAAGATGGTCAAGTGCCAAAGTTCATTGATACACATGGGGAGTGAAGGCTGGCCTGTGTAGTCCGATCCAATAGAGCTTCTGTAGCTCAGATTTCTGAAAAAGTTAATGCTGGTTCCAATAGAAAGGTGGCAGAACACACATTGCATCGCAGTTTGTTGCGTATGGGGTTTTGTACCCGCAGACCGGTCAGGTGCCCATGCTGACCCGTGTCCACTGCCAAAGGCGCTTACAATGGGTACGTGAGCAACAGAACTGGACCGCGGAGCAATGGAAAAAGGTGGTCGGTTTTGAGGAATCATGTTTTCTTTTACATCATGTGGATGGCCAGGTGCGAGTGTGTCGCTTACCTGGGAAAAAGATGGCACCAGGATGCACTATGGGAAGAAGGAAAGCCAACAACAGCCGTGTGATGCTTTGGGCAATGTTCTGCTGTGAAACCTTGGGTCTTGCCATTTATGCAGATGCTACTTTGACATGTACCACCTACCTAAAACACTTTTGCTGACCAAGTACACCCCTTCATGGAAACAGTACTCCCTGATGGTAGTGGCCTCTTTCAGTAGGATTATGCATGCTGCCACACTCCAAAATTGTTCAAGAATGGTTTGAGATCACAACAGATTTTGAGGTGTTGACTTGGCCTCCAAGTTCTCCAGATCTCAATTCAATCAAGCATCTGTGGGGTATGCTGGAAGAACAAGTTCGATCCATGGAGGCCCCACCTTGCAACTTACAGGACTTAAAGAATGTGATACTGACGGCTTGGTGCCAGATACCACAGCATACCTTCAGAGGTCTAGTGGAGTGCATGACTCGATGGGTCAGGGCTGCTTTGGCGGTAAAAGGGGCACCTACTCAATATTAGGCAGGTGGTCATAATGTTATGACTGATCAGTGTATCTTCCTTAGTGCTCCATAGATGTGTATTTTAGTGCCCTAAAGAATACCCGAAACTCACTATAAAACCCATAAATGACACAAATCACCTTGCAAAACACCAAAGCCCAGTGCTTTCAATTATACAAGATCAAAAGTGCTCTTTCTCTTGCCACCTTGGCCTTCTGCTAGCTACTAAATGTAATGGGTGGCTTTAATGACCAAGTGAGGCGAGAGAGGCAGGGGCAAAATATTACATTCCAATATATATCGTTTCAATTTCCTGTTTGAAATCAATTTCTTTCAATGCTATTACAAAATATAAAAGAATTAAAAAATCTGGGGTGTATTATTGATGGAAGCACTTATGTAAAAAATTGTATGATTTTGGACCAGAAAATTCCATGCAGAGAGTAGCAAAGCACCACTAAAATATATTACACAGGATTTAAAATATATAAATTTTTTAGGGTTATCCATTGCAGACACAAATATTTTAAGTACAGTATCATACTAATTTCATCACCTTCTAGAGAACATTTTGTTTCTGGTACTAAAATCTCCACTATCATAAGTGTTAACTAGGATTAATAAAGTGACCAATCATGGCGATGGATGACCTCAACCAATAGTACAGAAAGCGGAAGGGGGCCAGCCACAGCTGCTGATCATAGAATTATACCCAGGGCACTAGAAGAAAAGAACCTAAATGTTCCAAGAGCCAGCTGTTCAATGTGAACGATTTTCATTTAAGTATCCACAGGTTTATTTTACACTAAGAATCTTATCCACGGGTCAGTATGGGGATTAAAAAATAAAAGAGAGTAATTATCTATGGGTAAGCTTTAAAAAGATAGGCTTCACAGAGAGGAATTCACAGGTACATACACAAGGGGGTGCCAAACACAAAGCTCATAACTTAGCTGAGGAACCGAGACCCATATGAGTGTTTCTGTCTCTTGGCTTTGTATGAAACATTGCCACTCACATTATCTATTGTTGTGGCATTATCCTGCATACTCGGAACAGCAAGTACAGCTTGTACAAGTGTCTTCTTCTACAGAATCTGGTTCAAACCCATGACTAAAAGCCAAAGCTCTGCAGCACTCCGACGTGCTAATTAATGAACAAAGGCTATTTGTTCACACTGGTATTTATAGGTCTGTCATCAGCTCCCAGCACTACCGACCTAAAGAGTTAGCCTGACTGTCTGAATGTATTTTTAGTTTGCAGTCATGAGTTGTTAGCATTGCTGGCATATCTGTCAGCTTTGACCTCTGGACACTGGATGAGTACCTTCATTTTGTAAAGGTGATATCACTGGTTACTTTCAGATCTGTGAACGGGACTGCAGTCATTAAGTCTTCCTTTCATCACATGGAATCCGAGGGCTTTGTAAAAGACCTTTCACTGAAGACCTCCCTGATGTTTAGGAGAGTAACTTACCAGCAATCAAATTTGTTATATAGCCGATAACTGATGTTGCCCATGAATGATACTGCATTCCCCTGTCAAACGAAGACAGCTGTGCTCTATATTAAAAGTACATATAGAACCGAAGATGGCAGCCTGCTATACATTAAGGAACTGGTCGCCACAAAATCCGCCTAGCAAAAGATCATTACACAAATTTAATATGCATGTTTTGGCCTGTGGAGGAGAGAGGGGGAGCACCTAAAAAAGTGAGAGGGGCACTGCCATGATGACATTAATAAACTGTAAGTGCACACACCTTAAGCAGTGGTGGGGACATGACACTCTGCACTCAAAGTATTTGCTCAGACTTCTAGGGTGAATGATGCTGGGCATCTTAACCCAGAAGACTGAGGACTTCTTATGGAGAAGAGGGGGCATTGCAGAAGACAGCCCTAACAAATAATCTACAAACGAAGGTCAGGAGTAGCCCATAGACCAGCATTTCTAGGTAATGCCATACATATTTGTAAGGCAAACCAACTTGGTTTTCAAGCAATTCATATTTTCCCTGGACCTGTTAAGGCAGACAGAAGATGACAACATACAAATGCTAATAGGTTTTTTTCTAAAAATGTGCCCAGTTTACAGAACAGCATGCACTGAATAGAGCAGGTTTTGGGTTACACATTTAACAATTCTGGGTCAACCATGCTATATATTTTAACCAGGTGAGGACACTCAGTAGTTCCCTGAGACGGCCATGTTGCTGCTAAAATATGCTGGGTTCCACTCTGTGCTCCAGGAGCTGAGACAGCAGCTCTGATGCTCATGATGCCACTAACAGCGTTTGCAAGCATTATTGATAAATATGCTAAAACAATTTTATTGTTACAGCACATTTACTTTAATTTACACTGCTTCTTTGCTGTGCAGATTAAACCACCCTTTCATATAAAGCAACCCAATCAGCCCTAATTAACTTTCATCCTCTTCCCTTCAGTATTTTTTTAGCAGATTTTTTTTACCATTCATATTATTTTTTTAAAAGTTTTCTTCTCTTAGCTGATTTTTGTAGTGTTGTATTAAAAATAAAAACCGCTTTTATTTCATGTGTAAACAGCGATCCTCTGTACAAGAAACATAATTTTAGTGTCATCAGAAATTGGACAAAATTATAGAACACAATTTGCCCTTCTTATCTAAAGTAGTACTAGCTGTTTCAGGAAAGCCTTGTTTGTCCTGAAAAAAGAATGCATGTATAACCTTTGTATCATAAGTAATGGAAATGTTATTGCTGAATCAGTATGCCCATAGCTGGTCCATTTAAGGTGCAGGAGCAGATGTGGTCAATAAGGTTGTGTGTGCAGCCAGCAAAGCATTAAAAAAAAACAACAAAAAACTGTTGAAAGGCTCTAAAGTTTGCCAACTGCTCTGATACACAACACAAACACTAAACCCACTGACAAGTAAAAGATCCAGACATGCGAAACATGGTCCTAATATCCAGTGAGCATGTCAAATTTCTGAATAACATACAAACCCCAAAATAAAAACCATGACATACAGAAATATTTCAGTTCTGGGTTATTTTGGCATTACCTGTTTTTCTTGTTCACAGTTGTTTCGGCACCATTTGGAATGAGCTCTCTGACCTCCGTTGTCCCAAAATTATCGACTGTGATCTGTTTAACAGAAGAACAATGTTCTAAAATGTGCAGACTATTAAAACTGCTTTATTAGTGAGATAAAAATACAAAGATGTTGTTCCAAAGACTGAGAATAAACTTGTTGCCCATATACAGGCATATGAAGTAAATCTGACCACTCAAGAGGATAGTCATGACCTACCAACCATATCAGTTGCAGGACACTGGATACAATCATACAGTACACAGACAAAAAAAGATTTGATTTATATATAAATGTATGTATGTATAGATATATATAGATATATATACACATGCATACATACCCTTCAAAAAAAAAGTGGAAAAGCTACATAAAACAGAATGCAATGATTTGCAAATCTCATAAATCCATATTTTATTCACAATAGAAAAAACAGAAAACATATAAAATGTTTAAACTGAAAAAATGTACCATTTAAAAAAAAAAAAAAGATAATTTTAAAATTGATGGCAGCAACACATCTGAAAAAAGTTGGGACAGGGCAACAAAAAGCTGGCAAAGTAAGTGGTACTAACAAAGAAGAGCTGGAAGAACATTTTGCAACCAATTAGGTTAATTGGTAACAGGTCAGTAACAGGATTGGGTATAAAAAGAGCATCTTAGAGAGTCAGAGGGGTTGATTTACTAACCTTATAAACACACCACGAACATGTATACAACTCTGAAGTGTGTTCCCTCCCAGCATGATCTATGGGTGGAATCTAAACACCTTTGTAGTGTGTACACACCCAGCAGGTGTGTTGTGCAAAGCCCTGCATGAATTGCAAGGTGATGTTGTGTAAATTAGCTCTATGTTGTGTTGCTTGCGTTGATGAATGCAGGAATGTAAATGCATGAGCTAACCATTTTTGTCTAAACTGTGAAGCAGCATTATATATGCATCATGTGCATGATTTTTCCATATATGGCATTAGTGGAAATATGCTTTTAGAGACTTTTTGGTTGATAAATACGTTTTGCTGTGTAAAAATCACACGCACCTAGTGCGTGCGTGTGTTTAGGTTAGTAAATCACCCCCAGAGTGTCTCAGAAATAAAGATGGGCAGAGGTTCAATCTATGAAAAGCTCAGTCTAAACATTGTTAAACAATTTCAGAATAATGTTCCTCAATGTAAAATTGTGAAGACTTAAATATATCATCATCTACAGTACATATCATCATCCAAGAATCTGGAGAAATCTCTGTGCGCAAGGGACATTGGATGCCAGTGATCTTTAGGCCCTCAGACAGCACTGCAATAAAAAACGGCATTATTCTGTGATGGACATCACTGCATGGGCTCAGGAATACTTTCAAAAATCACTGTCTCGCCGTGCCATTCAAAAACGCAAGTTAAAGCTCTATAATGCAAAGAAAAAGCCATATCTGAACATGATCCAGAAACGCAGCCGTCTTTCCTGGGCCAAAGCTCATTTAAAATGGTTTATGGCAAAGTGGAAAACTGTTCTGTGGTCAGATGAATCGAAATTTGACATTCTTTATGGCAACCATGAAAGAATGGCCACAACCTAAAGAGAGGGACCTCCTGGCTTGTTATCAGCGCTCAGTTCAAAGGCCTGCATCTCTGATGGAATGGAGGTGCATTAGTGCATATGGAATGGGCAGCTTGCACATCTGGAAAGGCACCATCAATGCTGAAAGATGTATCCAAGTTTTAGAACCGCATATGCTCCCATCCGGAAGTCGTCTTTTTTCATGGAAGGCCTTGCATATTTCAGCAGGACAATGCTAAACCGCATACTGCATCTATAACAACAGCATGGCTTCATAGTAGAAGAGTCCGGGTGCTTAACTGACCTGCCTGCAATCCAGACCTTTAACCAATTGAAAATATTCGGTGCATATGCAAATGAAAAATACGACAAAGAAGACCCAGGACTGTTGAGCAGTTAGAATCTTATATCAGGCAGGAATGGGACAACATTCCTCTCCCAAAACTCCAGGACCTGGTCTCCTCAATTCCCAGATGGGTACAGAGTGTAGTTAAAAGGAGAGCGGATGCTACATCGTGGTAAACATGGCCCCGTTTTTTTTGTACATTTAGCCCAGCTCCTGACAAGCAGAGCTAAATGTACAGTGGGACCCGCTGCTCGTTTAATACAAGTGGTCTAATCAAATCACTTGTATCGAGAGGCGGCGATCGTGTGCGGGCCCCCCCCGCTGTGGTTTTTTGGGTCCCCCGCTCCTCTGGGGGACCCGTGACCACGGCATAGGAGCTCTCCATAGAGCTTGCAGAGCAGACGAAGAACATCCGTTCTTCGTCAGCTCTGTGTGTTTACTGAGACCGTGGCGCTGTAATCACTGTACCACCTGTCTCAGCTATCACTAACTGCAGCTATTACAGACTCCTGCCTGCGTCCTATGGTCCGGTGCGCCTTATGGAGTGCGAAATACGGTAGCTTAAAATCACATCTTCTATTACTACTGCATAAGATCCAAGTAAATAATGGCAGAGTAGTAAAGCTAGTAAAACCCACACGTGATTGGCAGAGACTGAAAACCAGCTTTCTTTGCAGTATGGCCTCCTTAAAACCTGTAGGATTTCATTAAAGCTTTGTGATATGTGTACTGTAACTGTGTGAGACTGTAGAAGGGACCTTTCACTGTAAATCTAGCAAGGGCAGCAACTAAACTGAACAGACAACTTTTCTCTGTGAAGCACCAGCAGCAACAAAATATGAAACTGTACGTTTCCATTTGCACATTTTTTTCAGGGTACTAGGTGGAATTACGGCAGTGCTTTAACTTTAAAAAAGGAGAACTAGGAGGTGAGTGATTTTCACTCAACCTCATAGTTCGAGCCAATGTGTGACAATGAAACTGTCACACGTCGGCTCAATAGATCGGGAAGTGAGTGAACGCATACCATCGCTCGCTCACTTCTCGATCATGTCCCTGCAGAGAGCGGTGAGTGTCACTCACCACTCCCTGCAGGGATTCTCCCCTCCCCGCTCCTCCAGCGTTGACTGGTGGAACAGACAGGGGGCGGGTACAGCTGGCTCTGCCTCTAGATAGGCAGAGCCAGCTGTCAATCATGCAGCTGGGTGGATCTCGACAGTAATGTCAGGATCTGTCCCGGCTGCGGCAGCGGTCTCAGTATACTGAGCTTTGGGTTACGGGAGGACACTAGTTTATGTCCTCCCGTGGCCCTTAGGAGAACTATGGGGAAAACACTTACCCCATAGTTCTCCTTTAATTTTAAAGCAGAGTGGTGTGGTTAATAGCAAAAATCTAAGTTCTGCAGTTGCACAATGATCAGCTACCAAGAGCTTCAGGCCCCATTCACACCTAGGCGTATTATCGCAGCTGATTCCATGCGACAAAATACTCAACCCCAAGAATCCCATTCTTTTTTATGGCCTGTGTTCACACCTCTGCGTTTTGTCGCAAGCAAAAAAACATCTGTCGTGCAAACTAGTACATGAGCTACTTTGTAGCAGATTTCAGCACGTTTTGTCCCTGTAGGCTCAATAGAAAACGCCTGAAAAATGCATGTTTTGATTATTTTTGTGTGTTTTACCCATTAATATGAATGTGCCAAAATCTGTTGAACAAACACGTGACTTAACATGTTCAAACAAGTTGCGCGCAAAACGTGCTTAATAGGTGTCGCTTAGGTGTAAATGCAGCCTAAGCTGTTTCTAGCACAAATACTACAGCTTTTTAAAATTGTAGGTTGTGCGACAGTTGTAGCGTAGTGAGATGTGTAAAAATATCAGACAGACGACAAAGCAGAAACAAAAAAGAGTTACACTCGCCACCCAAGGTCGACTTTTGGACAATTCCTGGTGAATAGGCTAAAATCCGAGCGGTGGGTGGCCTTGTGGGAACCACCTTGGTCCACAAGCCGATTTTTCAATCTGTCCATTGAAGACACAGGGTGTCAGCTGAACAGTGCCTGCATCCATTTAGATGCAGGCACTTTTTGGGTATGCAGCAGCCACAGTTGCTAAATATAATAGCCAGCAGACAGGATCCCTCTTATTTAGGCTGCTTAGCATGGATGGTAGAATCTAATGATCTTCCTCAGGGCTGAATGGGAGAAATCTGACACTGTATGACCAACTTTAGGGCCCATTCACAACACATCCAGATCATCTCCAGACCAGATTGTTTCCGGACCCAAAATGCATCCTAACGTATCCCTATACTATTTCTGGCCTCTGTTCACAACAGCCCAGTCCGTTCCAGACCAGACCAGAACAATACTACAGGTCTCATTTTGCCTGGTCTGGAATGCACTGGAACTGCGGGCATTTGGTCCAGAAAATGGCGTAAACCTGCCCTTAGGGTAAAGGGCAACAATATCCTTCAGAATAAGGCAGCCCACAGGTTCTCCTTGACTTGGTAACAGCTAAATATGTTGTAAATGGACACATACTGTAAAGTTAAGACAAAATGTCTCTTCGATGTCATCTTCTGTATAGTTCAACAGCAGCTGCATGCTCCTGAAACACACAAAAATGAGGAAAAATGTCTACAGGGATTCACCAACAAGAAACTATACAGCAGCTAATACTAATACAAACAAGATTAAACACTAAAATTGCCTTCACAATATATTTTAGTGGACGGCATCCGAGTTCCTATGTGACCCACCACACCATAATCAACTGGTTGTTCTTCACTGCTGCACGCCAAGCGCCATTTCAAAAGCCACACTGCAACATTGCTCTTTATTTCATGTATTGGTTCTATATAGTGTGTGTGTTTTATTTGTACACCTCAAATCACAGCTGGTCACAGGGAGGGTTGTTGGACTACTTTTGGCTAAGGCTGCAACTAATGTTTATTTTCATAATCGATTAGTTGGCTGATTATTTTTTCGATTAATCGGATACAAAAATTAAATAAATACCATTATTACATTTAAAATAAATACACAAATGCAGTGTTACAAAGTTTACTTCAGAATAAAACTGCATTCACAATTTTTTGCAATTGCACTACACTGAAACGCATGGCATTGCAGTAAAGTGCGTTCCAGTGCAGGCGATCACACTGTGGGTGGGCGGGGAGGTGCATTTGGGGTGCCGTTGAAATGAATGGCAGCAAAATTTGTCAGGCCAAAGCTGAAAATGACTTTTTTCCCCACCTTTTATAATTTGAAAAAAAATTGTATTGTAAGCACGTGGCGCTTGAATAGCTTCAGCCAGGGGGGCATAAAGGAATAATATAATGCAGAGGCAGCCAACTTTGGCACACTAGCTGTTTTGAAATGACAAATCCCATCATGCCACTGGGAGTCATGCCTGTGATTGCAAGTCTTGCAATGCCTAATGGGATTTGTAGTTTCACCACAGTAGGAGTACCAAGGTTGCCTACACTTGATAAAAAGTCTTCAATAAGTGCTGCCTTTTATTATCCAAATGTAGTAGAAGGAAAGAGAGAAGATTAACCCCTTCATGACTGAGGCCCTTTTTTCAATTTTTGCACCCATGTTATATTCCACATTTTAGGCCTGAAAATGACGTAAAACCCCCCAACATTATATATTTTCTGAATGCCAAGACCCTATAGAATAAAATGGTGGTAGTTGAAAATTTTTATGTTGCGCAATATTAGCGCAACTCCTTATTAAACCCCAAAATTTAGTGACAAATTTAATTAAATGCCCCAAAACACAACAAATTACCCATTTTTTTAATGAAATATAAAAGATGAGGTTACAACGAGTAAAACGATACCCAACATGCCCAGTTTACAGATTGCGTGCGACCGTGAAACGGCGAAAAACTGCAGTACCCCAAAAAGTCAATAAAAGACACTTTAAAAGCCCCCACAGGTCATCAATTTAGAGATACCCCAAAATACTGGCCCTAGGATTATTGCTCTCACTCCGGCGTGCGCGGCGATACCCAACATGTGTAGCGCGTTCGTCGTTTTCATGCGTAGGCGCACCCGACGCGTGTTTACGTGGCGACGCGCGTGCTCGCGGGGGCGGGGTACTTTTAAAATTTTTTTTATTATTATTAGATTTATTTTATTTCATTTTAATTTTAAAAACTGTTTTTTTTTTTTTTTTTACTTTACTTTGACTGCTATCACATGGGGGGGCTTGCAAGCCCCCCCATGTAATAGCAGATGGTGGTGACAGGTCCTCTTTAAGGTGATGCTGGGGGTCCAAAAGACCCTCAGTGTCACCTTTACACTGGAAATAAGCTATTGAAGTGCAGATCGCACTTCAATAGCTTATAGCTGGGCTGCAGGAGCCCAGAACTGACAGCCCAGGGACCGGAAGTGATGCAATCTGCATCGCTCCCGGTCCCATAGAACGGGGAGGGGATCGATGAACGGAAGTTCGTCGACCTCCTCCCCAGCTCCCCGCGGACACAAAGATCGCCGGTCCCGGGCCCGTAGGAGGGGCAACGGAGCCCGGGAAGCACGGCGGGGGTGTCCGGCGGGGGGGGCGGCCCCTTCTTCGGGACGCAGAAGCGATCTGGCGACAGGTAAGTCGCCAGAATCGCTTCTGTTGTAAAGCCGACAGTCGGCTCTACAAGTTTAAACAGACTCCCGGCGGCGAAAGTCGCCGGGAGTCTGTTTAAACAGCCCCGATGCTGGCGACGTACACTGTACGTCGTCAGTCACGAAGGGGTTAAAATAAGGAATGCCTTTTGGGATTGGAATACGGATATGTATAAGCAGTGTGGTACCTTTCTGGTGGTCAGACCACTATTCGTTTCTATTGTTCCTGCTCATTTATGGCTTTCCCAGGAAACGCAACATTATTCCACTGAGGTTATTATTAGATCTGTATACTGGATTATGGGGCAGAGCTTGAGCCCAACAGAAACGAAAAGCAATAAAACCAGAAATGTTCTCACTTACCTCCCAACATCTGGCCTTAGCTCTTTAAGATCTTCCAGTGCGGGTTTCTTTTTGAGCAGTTTCTTATACAAGGCCAGTGGAAAATGAAGATCAACAATTGTAAAGTTGTAAATAGCCAAACCACAAACAACACCAATGAGGTGGAACAAATCGCTGTCTTCAAATGTCTACAAAAAAAACAAAAAAAATATCGATGATATAATAAATTATTTTCTAAAGTTACACAAACCTATGTTTAATGTGCCTGCTAAAACAAAAGACAAAATAAAAGACAAAGACAAAATATACAATAGTGGGTTTTTTTCTACAAAACATATGCATTAAAAATATGTATCATTCTATATGAACCACTTGAGTCTCAGGTGCCATTTTAAAATTGCACATAGCAGCTATTCATCCCAGTGCCAAACGTATGGGTTCTCTCAGCTACAACATATACCGTATATACTCGAGTATAAGCCGAGATTTTCAGCCCATTTTTTGGGGTGAAAAGTGCCCCCCTCGGCTTATACTCGAGTCAGCGCCAGCGCGTCTTCTTACTTACCTCGCCGAGCGTCGCGTCACTGCTGCTCCGGTGTGCGGCACTCCGAGCGGGGTCATCTGGCAGTCTCCGGGTCCTAATTTAGGTGGCCGGAGACTGCCAGATGACCCCGCTCGGAGCGACACAACATGCAGTTTTTAAAGGAAGGTTGTAATTATTAAGGGGAAACAAAATCCAAAACCACATGGCCCTGTGTGAAAAAGTGTTAAAACATAACTTAACTCTGGTTTATCACACCTGAGTTCTATTCCTCTAGCCACACCTGTTCGCAATCAGAAAAACACTTAAATAAGACTTGACTGACAAAGTGAAGTAGACCAAAAGATCCTCAAAAGCTACACATCATGCCGAGATCCAAAAAAATCCAGGAACAAATGAGAAAGAAAGTAATTGAGATCTATCAGTCTGGAAAAGGTTATAAAGCCATTTCTAAAGCTTTACATATATAATGTTTTCAGGTACGCTACAAATTCTATAAGGTGTAACAAAAAACACAAACGCTCTGAGACTCCGTGGGATTAAGGGAGAAAAAGTATAGTTGCCAGCACCCAAATTGTACCAACAGGTTCCTACATCACAATACAGACATCAAATCCCAGGCGGCTGTAATTGTTTACACACTTCCTGGTAGTGTTATGTGCTGGAAGATACAACCTCCCACCCAGTCTTAATTGCCAATAGGAACATGTGGGACCACAATTAGAAAATGTTAAAATTTGCAGGTGATAGCAGCCAAGAATTCAAGATACACAGAATAGAAGAAAGATTCTAAAAGTATGTGCATGCATTTGGTGTCTACACTATAATACTTGAGCCTGTCAGTGCGATTTAAGTACTGACAGTTTTACTTTAAGAAAAAAAAAAACTAACACAATTTGCAGATTAAAGTACTGACAAGTGTACAAAGAAAAAAAAAAAAAAGACATTTATGCAACATTGCCACATGGCATATGGTCAGTGGTGGCCACACACACATCATCCACATCATCATCATCATCATCATAGAACACTCGAGCAGGGATCTTTTACATATAGAGCTACCTGCTCTGATCTTTAAAAGAAAATTCTAGACCTTTCTGTACCTGGTCAGAAAACCAGATGAGCCTCGACTCGTCATAGTAATGAAACATTCCATACTTTGGATCTAGTAGTTCCCTCATAATAAGCAGGAAAAACTCCTTGCGGACTCCACCAGCATCAACAGCCTCTTCACCCACAAAGATGACCTAAAGGAAGCAGCAAGAGGGTCAGAAAAGACAGTAATATGCACACACATCATTCAGCCATAACATTATGACCACCTACCTCATATTGAGTAGGTCCCCCTTTTGCCACCAAAACAGCCCTGACCTATCGAGGCATAGACTCCACTAGACCTCTGAAGGTATGCTGTGGTATCTGGCACCAAGCCGTCAGTATCAGAACGTTTAAGTCCTGCAAGTTACGAGGTAGGGCATCCATGGATCAGACTTGTTTTTCCAGCACATTGTAGGCACTTTTGGTGATGGACACGGTTTGGTGTGGAGCCCCATACGCAACAAATTGCGATGCACTGTCTGTTCAGTAGTCCATGAACCCATCGCACTCCTGACCGCTTAGTGCAAAAACAACTGGTGGTTGCTGCAGTGACTAATGGATGTGACAAATCACAAAGTAAAGATGTGGCACCAGACCACCATGCGTGACCTGCGTGACGCTGAAACGTTGTATTTATGTGATATGCTACACTTACGTCAATAAAAGACGCACTATTCACTATTTTGAATGCCGATGCCCCATCTTTGCACTGTGTGTTCAGGCACCTATCGGAACCAGCATGAACTGTTCAGCAATTTCAGCTACAGTAGCTATTGGATCAGACTACACGGGCCAGCCTTTGCTTCCCACGCCTTGGCTGTCCATGACCCTGTGGGCGGTTCACCAGTTTCTCTTCCTTGGACCTTCCTTTTGGTAGGTCCTAACCACTGTGAACTGGGGACATCCCACAAGAGCTGCAGTTTTGGATTGGTTTTGACCCAGTCACCTAGGCATCACAATTTGGCCCCTTTTAAAGTTGCTCAGATCTTTATGCCTGTCTATTTTTTCTGCTTCCAACAGAACTTGCTGCCTAATATATCTCACCCAAATCCAGGTGTCACTGTAATGAGATAATAAGTGTTATTCACTTCACTTCTCAGTGGTCATAATGTTATGGCTGATTTTATGTATGTATGGGAGAGAGAGGGAGGGGGATTGATTTTTCAACTTTACCTTTAATGGCTTCTTGTAGTCAATGTTCTTGGTTTTTCTTAACACCTCCATAGCATCTCCCACTATATTGTCTCTGCGTACTATTAAAATAAGACACGGGTCCACTGACTCAACAACCACTGGAAGAAACATGGAGGAAAAATTCTGTCTGTGGGCATGCTCAACGGCCATCTAATAAGACATGAATGGAGAGGGTTAGACTACTGACTTCTGCACTATAACCAGCACCTCAATTTGCATTATCTATGGATGGTAAGAACATTTGTACATGTCTCCAAAGATACTCCAGTTCTAAAAGTGATTTAATGTGCTAGTCCTTGATTCTTTTCCCCATCATCAACTTGCAGGTAACATATTTTCTCTGAGAAAGTATAAGCGGACTTCACCCTCTAGCCTAACATGGGGGAAACCCCTCTTTTTTGGATATGTGATGAAAGATAAATATTTAGGAAGGCTCTACTGTGCTTCACAATGAACGAGTGGATGGGTTCTTAGTTCCTTTTATTCCACATCACCATAACCTTTATGGTTGACCTGTCTTGTTAGTCCCCCAAGCCCTACGTTATAGAAGCTATTGTTTCCATACCATGTACTGTTGATGACCAAAAAAACTATAACTGGTGTATGCAGTGTAAGTGGCACTATAATATTAGTCTGTATCTGTGCCAAATGCCAATTTTTCTGGATGCACAGCTTACTTGGAGGCAAAAAGGAATTATTTGCATGGCCTACTATCCTAAAATAAAGAAAAAAACTATTTTGAACTTATTATGGGCGTGAGACATGACCATACTTTTGGCTTTAAGAAGGCCCATCTGACATTTGCATATATTTTCTCTGTAATTTATGTTATTATTTAATTTATTACAGGTATAAAAGCACCAAGAATTTACATAGCTATTTACATACTGCACATTTACAACAGCAATTGTTTAAATCCTATTGTATAGCACACAGACACACATTTACTAAGCTGGGAATAAACAATTTCTACTATATTTTAGATTGGAAAAGTCTATGTGGATGCCACACTGCCTTGTCAAGACATCTCCGTATAGTGTGGTCCCTAACTCAATGAGGCTTCCAACCTGGGACATGCATAGCAATAAATAGATTAAAGTCAGAGGTGATTTGACAGGGCAGTGGTGCTTCCAAATAGATTTGCTGCCAATATACCCTACTTACACCTCTGCATTTTATACATAGTGTTTAGTCAGTGCAGGCTGGTTAAATCTTAAAAATGCATAACTATTAATAAAAATGTAGCCTATTTGTGTATCACTCAGCTTTAGATCCTCAAATAATCTCTGAAGTGGTGCTGACACTGTCCTTCCTGTTAGAGGGTGGCTACTTTTATTCCCCATGGTCCCTGTGTGTGTTGTAAAGTAGCCACCACTCCAAGTTTACTTCCATGATGTACTACAAACTCATGTGTAGTCTACTAATTTGTATTGAGATAGTAGTCCATCATGGGAGTAAATTTGGAGAGGTGGCTAATTTACAACACACCCAGGGACCGCAGGCAACAAAAGTAGCCACACTCCATTGTCTCAAAGTCTAGCATGAAATAAGCTCATTGGCTTTACAGGCACCACATGTTTTCTTTCAGACATTTCTCTTTTCAGCTGTAATTTCCTACCTGCATTTGTATGGCTGCATCAGTCTGTAGCAATGTCGTCTTGGCTTGTGCATCGAACACAAAAGGATAAGTGCAAATAGTGAGAGAACCATCTGGCCCCTGTAAAACAAAAGTACAAGAGTACTGTGTACAGTAGCCATAGAACTGTCCCTCCAAATATATACTGTATAAATGGAAAAAAAATAGACCATACAGAAAAAAAATAATAGTTTAATACTACAGCTGCTCAGCATGGATTAATCAGTCTCAATGTGCTTAATCGGGATGTATCCTTTCTGGACAATACACACACACAAGCTGCCATTTTG
>NW_017308678.1:132848-134523 GCF_000935625.1 Nanorana parkeri
AGGCAAAGAAGTGATGCCTGGTTGGAAAAATGTTGTCCCATTTAAGTGTGTATATATCAAAAGGTACACACACAAAAAAGTGCATGCTGATTATTCATCATACATAAAAAAAAGTGATTTAAAAGGACAATGGAAATGAAAAATGATGTAAAGTGTAAGTTAGAGTCCTGAGCTTCTGGTAGCATTGCCCTTTAATACACAAAATAACACACACTCAAATATTTCATTAGGATGCAAGAACGCCCACCCACAGCCCATTTTCACTGGTAATGCTGTAGAGCAGCTGACATGGAAAATTATACAATGACCGCATGTGATCTGTTCCTAGAGCAATGGATGCTGGGAAAAGGAGCATTGGTTAAATGGATATGGCAGAAGACACCAATGAGACGAAAAGCCTATTCTTACCTCTGGTAATCCCTGGTTTACATCCTGAGAAAATGCAGTAGAAGGAAAGCGCTTGTTAGTACCCATGTTCCCAATGCAATTTAAACGCACACTAGCTAAAATGAAAAATTCCACAAAACAGCTAAATCTGGAAGCCTACAACGTTGTGCACTGTTACAAACCCAAGCAATAGACTACATATGTAGTGACTGAAATGAGTACAGCATGTCTCTGTTACTCTGCAGGTGCCTGATGCTAGACTCTTATCCAACTCTATGGACTTTAGCAAGGAACTGACATTGTATACCTGAATTCAAGACATTATTTTCATATGCTAAAATAACACAAATCAGTGCTTAAAAACACCTTTAAAGCCCAAATGAACCCACAAAATGTATTACTATAAAGCAGCCATGCTCTAAATAAGTAATACATCTGGTCTCTTACTTTTTAAAAGGAGAACTATGGGGTCAGGGCTTTTCCCCATAGTTCTCCTTAGGGTAACGGGAGGACACAAACTAGCGTCCTCCCGTTACCCTAAGCTCAGTATACCGCGAGCTACAGCTCGCGGTATACTGAAGCGCCGGAGCGGATCCCGACATCGATGTCGAGATCCGCCCAGCTGCGTGAGCGACAGCTAGCTCTGCCTGTCTAGAGGCAGAGCCAGCTGTACCCGCCCCCTCCCCCGTCCGTTCCGCCAGTCAGTGCTGGCGGATCGGAACGGGTAGGGGGGAATCCAGCCCCTCCCCCTGTCACGGAAGAGAGCCGTGACAGGATCGAGAGGTGAGCGAACGCCGGTATCTGTTCGCTCACCTCCCGATCTACTGAGCCGACCTGTGACAGTCTCATTGTCACAGGTCGGCTGGAACTATGAGGTGAGTGGAAATCACTCATCTCCTTTAACTGGTAAGTTCTGTAGCAAGGGTTAAAACACACTGAGGGAAATTTATCAAAACTGGAGCAGACAAAATCTGGAGCAGATTTGCACTGCAACCAATCAGCTTCTCATTTTCAAATCTTACCCGAGAAAACTGGAGAGCTGCTGATTGGTTGCCACTGGCAACTGCTCCACATTCTGTCTGCTCCAGTTATGACAAATTCCCCCCACTGTGTTGCAGCAATCTAGAGAGTCAGTCTCCTGCATTTTGACACAACCCCTTCCTGAACAGTGGATTAACAAACAGTTCTGCTCAGCCTGCAAGAGTGATGTATTGTCCGCGGAATTCTGGACTGCGGAAGAGTCAGACTGCCGCTTTCAGTGAGAGGGTATTTTAAACCGTGATATTAT